>NC_091465.1:31328564-31628564 GCF_027789765.1 Dendropsophus ebraccatus | reverse complement strand
CTACCAAACTGGGATATCGCCAGTGTTTAGGCTTAACTTGGACGAGAAATTGGACAAAACTAGCCAAGAGGTCAGAGGGTTATCAAGAAAGACATTCACTGGTGCAGGAACCTACCAAACGCCCAATACTGAGGAAGGTTCACTACAATAAACCTACGGCTAAAAACTTTGGTGACTATTACTGAGCAATCTGCTGCAAGCTGTCATCCGTCACATTGAAGGACAGTGATAATTCTCCAATCATAATAAGCTAGATTCCCCTTAAAGCATTAAGGACACTTCAAGGCAATTGTAAAAGTTTACAAAGACACATTGCACAGACTTTACTAAAGAAAGACAAGGACACAAGAGATAATATATATTATTATGTTGCCGGAGCGGCTATTCATGATGACGGGTTCTATTGTTCTGTTTACCAGGTGATGCATTATGTGTGAGATGATGACAGCGATTCAATGGAGCTGAAGAATCAATGGCTGCTCTGAATGGAATTGGGAGACGAAAAAGATTTGAGGATATGAAGGCGGAACAGGAATGGAGCTCATTTTCATGTAGATGGGTACCAATAATGGCCAACGACAGTATTTTTACAACAACAATGGAGAATGAATGAGTGACGATCTCACATCTGCAGACGAACACGTGCAAGAAATGATCGACCTCACATCAATGGGACAGGCAGAATGGAGAGAACACCTGGTGGGGCGCGTGGATTGGACATGTGTGGACATTTTACTTACTCAGGTATCTCATTAGTCAGGTGGCTTGAAAACAAGGAAACAACACGGACACATATAAGACAAAAGACGGACAGGTGACGCACACTGACAGCTACTTGTACATTAAAGGGAATGTATCATCAGGTATATCATGGAGCAGCAGCATGTATGACCATCAACATTGGGCAGGCAAGTGAGGATGGTCAGATCACATGTCTTTTGTGTAGGTAATAACTGTGTAAGGCTGGAATACCTATTTCAAGAATCAATGTCATTTAACAAAAAATATGACAAGTCAAAACTTTTGATTGAGCTTAGTTTGGGTGTTCGGATCCACAGTAAGTACTAGAATAAGCTAGGAGAACTACTCACCTGAGCGCTTCTCTTCCCAGCTCACTGTGCTCACTGTCAATGGATTCTATAGTAAGTTTATTCAGCTTTTATGGGGAGAGGAGCAAGCCAGGAGAGAAGAGCTCATTTGGGCGCTTCACCCGGCTCAATCTAGCGATCAGTGAGGGTCTCGGCCTCGACCGATCAAATAGTTCTGAAATATTTACAGATATATTCCCTTTAATGGTCCAGTCCAGAAAGCAGGACACACCATGGGGCATATGTTGGATATACAGTATGTTGTATGTGCATAGTAAATGATCGCAAACTGGTTCTGGACAAGATTTCTATAGTGATGTCCAGATGACACAGTGTTCTCCCTTCACTCCTTACTGCTAAGCTGCTGCCTGATCTCATAGTAACTGATCATCTCAGTAAAAGACAAGGACAAGTCAATAAGAGATACAGATCATCTTCCTCTGTTGACCAGAAAACTGTGGACCTAGACATTCCATTATTTGTGGATAGATTCTATGACTATGGGGTTGAACAAACCCTGAAGTTATGGCCGCCTTTGGGGAAAAACAAGAATCAAAAGTAAAGGTGTTGACCAGCAGTTTTCTTGCATCTATTACTGTCTGAACAGTCCTTTTACACAGGCTGGTTATTGCCCAGTGTAATCGAGCCTTAAGGTACCATCTGAGTAAATGTAAATGCCGATAGATCCTGGGGTGAAATTTACCTTTTGGTGCCGGCGTTGTGATATTCCAAGTAAGTCTTCCCATCAAAGGACACAGCTTCGGAGTCTCCTGCTGCCTTTTCAATGGTAACTGTGGAAGAAATGGAAACCCAGAAATTTATAGCAGATTCATCAGGCAACCAATGAAAAAGAAAATGTCAACTCAATTTCATTATTTTAAAAAATGATGCCTCCTTTGTTAACAGCATTCAGAGATACGCTTTACAGCAGGGATGGGCAACCTTCGGTCCTCCAGCTGTTGCAAAACTACAATTCCTCATGCCTGGACAGCCAAAGCTTTCTCTTTTTATGGTGCGTTCACACCTACAGGATCTGCAGCTGATTTTCTGCAGCAGATTTCATTTAAATAACTGAACACAGCATCAAATCTGCTGCAGATCCTGTAGGTGTGAACGCACCCTTAAGGAGTTTTTCCAGGCCTGATTGCTTGTCAGTAGCATAGGGTATAAATATTTCATTGGTGGCGGTCTGATCCACGGCACGCCAGCCATTGCTGCATATCTTTATTTATTTAAAGATTACTCCGGTCCTTTATATTTTTTTAAAGATTGTTGCAATTATATAGAACATAATAAGGGGCCTATTCTTTTGTTAGTTGGGCAGGTAAATGTAGGGCCACACCTGAAGTTGATCTCATACAGTGTTTGGAAGCTGGTAGATTTGCCATGAAAGACTCCGGAGGGAAGACCTTGTTGAATTCTATGCATCGGTCATGGGAAGCTTTTAGGAAGTATATTGGGGTGGAGGAAGTATTTCACTTCACTTCTATTTGGATGTCCCCTCGACTCGGAACCTCGGAGATAGGTCTGATAACCAGACTATATGATAGGGGTGTTAGAGTTATCTCCGACGTTATTTGTAATGGCATAGTCAAGAGCTGGGTGCAAATAAGGGCAGATTTTCAACTCCCGGAGGAGGCCTGGTTTGATTACGGGAGAATTTATAATGCTTTATCTGAGGTCAAAAAAAGAGAGGATATAGTACTCCAGGTGTGGTAGTACGTCGGCTGGGTTGTTACACATGATCTGGTTATGTCCGGAGTTAAAGTGTTTTTGGGAGGAGGTTCTCCCACATATTCAGAGCATGGTGGGGGTTTCGGTTCCCCCGAATCCGGAAATAACGATTCTTGGAGAGGTATCAACTGTACTTGTTAAAGCCAAAATGAAAAAGAAAATTGGCAGGTTGTTGTTTTATGCCAGATTATTGATTGTGTGAAACTGGATATCCGCGAACCCACCAGTCATACATAATTGGGAGGGATGTGTGGGAATTTCTGAGTCTTATTATTGTTGAGTTTTTGTTTTTTTATTTATATCTCTCCTCTGCCGGGGGGTTGGGGGTGAGGGACGGGGTGTGGTAATTAATGTAATATTTGTAATATTTTGAGGTACCTGCCATGTTGTGGTGGCATTGACTGTTGTTACTTTTTTATGTGTGTTTAAAACAATAAAAATAAATTGGAATATAAAAAAAAAAAAACTATTCTTACTATGCCACGCTCCTCCAGGGTCCTCCTGAGGCCTTTTTGGGTCCTCTGCTAAACGGTCCCACCGCCACTTCTGAGCCGGACTTGTCTCGGCAGTGACTGCCCGCTCAGCCAATAGCTGCCGAGTTATTGGTGAGACAAGTCCGTCTTGGATGTGGTGACCGAAAGTTTAGCAGTGACTCGAGGCGCTGCAAGAGGACATCAGCTTTAAAGAGGACCTGTCACCCCCCGTGCCGGGGTGACAGGCTCCCGACCCCCGTTACAGCCCCCTATACTCACCTGATCCTGCCGGGTCCCGCTTCCTGATTCGGTCGGGTCACGGAGATATGAGCGCCCGAAGCCCGGCGTGCGCGCTCACAGGAGAGTCCGATGCCCATAAAGAATGACGGAGCATCGGACTCCCCATTCATTCTCTATGAGCGTCGGACTCTCCTGTAACGGGGGGTCGGGAGCCTGTCACCCCGGCACGGGGGTGACAGGTCTCCTTTAAGTTCTTTATTATGTTCTATATAGGGGCAGCAATATATATATATATATATATATATATATATATATTCTTAAAGGGCCAGAGTACCCCTTCAAAGAAGTTTTCTTGGATTAGAAGAAACACAGATACTTTCCTGCAAAACAGCGCCACCCCTGTCCTCAGGTTGTAAGTGGAATACATGCTCTATTTAATTCAATTGAACTGAGCTGCAAAACCCATAACCAACCTGAGAACAGGAGAAGCGCTGTTTTTGGGGGAAAAAAAGCCAAATATTCGAAGCCTGAAAACCCCCTTTGACTTGCTGGCAGCTGTGTCTGGTACTTCTCTGCAGTCCCATTTACCACATTCTTAAGAGGGAAGTCATCCTTCAAAAGAAAGATGGAGTCTTCAATGCATCCATGTACACCGAAAGTACCAGTGGTGCATCTCTGCCATAAATATTCCTAAATAAGCACTTAGTATATAGAAATGTTATCCTCTCTATGAATAATGTATGTCTCTGAAAGTTTAAACAGTAAAAACAGTGTTCAAATGGGATGAGCTAAATGATCTTACTCTAGAATCTCTCATTTAACACATCTCCTAAGATCGGAGATGTCTCCCCCCCCAGGAGAAATTGATAATACAACATCAGCATGGTCAGCATGGTAAAGCTAAGCTCATGACCTGAGGGGGTGGGGCATAAAATAGAAATTTTTATTAAAAAACAACATCAAAGGAAGTCCTGCCCCTGGGACTCTTCTTTAGAGTCCTAACAAAGAGAAGTTTTTATATTATATGGTGTTCCAATAAGTATTGTATATAAACACAAAGATGACTGCCTCCATTCTGAGTGCAAAATGTGTAGAACAGACCAACAAACTAGATTTCTCCACTAACCCCTATTATGTTCCTTTTGCCACTTAATATCAAACTATTTAAGTCAGTACTTTTTTTTAATGCTAATTCCCCATTGGTAAAGTTTTTCCCTTCTACTCAAATCCATACGTAAAAAAAAAAGAACCCTGACAATAGTGGCGAGTGTTTATTCTGCAATTTAAATGCTAACGTTGATCTGTTCTACATCTCAAAAGCGCAACCCAAACAAGAGCGCGATATAATGAAACACAACTAACGCGACTATTCATACGCACTCCAAATATAACAATAAAACGTCATCCTGCCAATTGTTCATTGTTGCCCGAGCCCACATAAACCATCCACAGCTTGATATCAGAGCTGAACACACATTTCATCTTCATGAAAGGAAACGGCAAGCTGACAATATTGTCCTGTTGTTCTCCCCTATTAAAATAAAGCAAAGCAATTTTCTCGAGTACAATTAGGATCTTTGAGTGGTGACACGTATTATGCCAGGGAAACGTTCTTCATATGAGGGAGTTGGTAAAGCTTCGGATTAACAGATCTGGAGTGGAATAAAAGTGGGGCTGATATTATTAAAGGGCTTGTCTTATTAAGGGTCCCATAGACATTGACATTGTATATCCCCGCTATGAGCTGCTTTTACCCTTGGGGCTGGTTATCCTGGCTATAGAAGGTACCCACCAGAGGTTAAAGTGACTCTGTAACCACAATATGCCCCTCCAAAACCACTTGTACCACCAGGTAGCTGCTTTTAATCCAAGATCTGTCCTGGGGTCCGTTTGGCAGGTGATGCAGTTATTGTCGTAAAAAAACTTTTAATCTTGCAGCCCTGTGCCCAATGGCCGTGGCCTAGAGTGTCTGTACCCTATGCCTGCAATGCCTCTCCGTTCCTCCTCCCCGCCCTCCTGATCATTAGGAATGCCCCTGGCCAGGATTTTTCCTACTCATCACCTGTCTGAACACTGCACATGTGCTGGATAAGAGAAATCCTGCCTGGGGGTGTTCCTAATGATGAGGAGGGCAGGGAGGCGGGACAGAGGGGAGGCCACACTCTAGGCCACGCCAATTTGACACAGGGCTGCAAGATTAAAAGTTGTTTTTAGGACAATAACTGCATCACCTGCTGAATTGACCCAGGGACAGATCTTTAGTTAAAAGCAGCTATCTGACGATACAAGCAGTTTGGGGGTCAGATGGTGGGTACAAAGTCACTTTAAAGAGGCTGCCCCTATGACCTCTAAGATACATGTATAGCAGTATATTTGGAGGTGCTCAGACCTGGAGACGTAGACAATAAAGTATGGGGGGTAGTAAATTTCAAGACTTAAATGGGTACTGTCACATCAAAAACCTTCGTAGAGACATGTCAAGCATTTTGATTAGTTTGGTTCTCTGAGACCCCCATCAATCGTAAGGAATTACCAGGAGAGCTGGGCACTTGGTGTGTTCATTCCCAGCTCTTTCCCTACACTATGCTATAGTCTCCCATAAGCAGTAAGCACTCAGCTCCCACACACTTCTCCCCCTTGTTTTATTGATTATTGGGGGTCTGAACAGCCAGATCTACACTAATCAAAAAGTTTGACATGTGAAGCCCTTTGGAGTGACCAATACACTTCGATATCGCTAACTTCCCTCATCTCCTCCCTTACCACTACATATACATTTGGGACAAGATAAGACTCTAGGTTAAGTGCCCATCAAGAGGGAGTGCAGCACGAGCCTTTCAATATCATCATGACAGTCATCCTGGATTTCAGCCATACCTGATCTTCTTCTTCGAGACGACCTACGCCCTTATTACTTGCTGAAATTCCTATCTGATATCTAAGTCAGACCTGCTCCCAGCTGCTGTGTCATGGACGGCTGGGTATTATTAATATAAGTTTATATTTATAAACCGGGAGCGCAGTGTGCCGGGGTGTCGGAGGGGTCAGCTGCACAGCTGGTGAGTGAATGGGTAGCGGAAGTACTTAAAGATGTTGGAAATGCCATCTGCATGGTTGTCATGGGGAAAGCAGAGGTGTAGGGGGTCGGCTGGTGGAATTAGAAGAGGAAAAATTCTTCAGGTATGAGGCTATCTGCACAGCTGACTCCTCCGGGACTGCGGGAGGTGAAAGTATTATGCGGAGGAAAGCTCAGATTTGATCTCTCTGACAGTGCTTTTCATTTATCGATTTCTTTTTTTCCCATCTCCTGTTCAGAGAGCTGTGAAGTGTGAGGATCCTGAGGAGGAATCGTTACCATCGTCATGTACAAATATGAACCGATGGACGGAAAAATAGAAGGTGATGGTGGACAGGAGTCGCTTTTCCCAGACTGATTTCCCAAGTTCTAATGGGATCTCTAGGGAAAATAATATTTACTCATTTTAGAATCATAGGGTTTTAAGAAATTGTCACTTTGGTTTCTCTTCCAGAATTTTTTTTTATGCTAGGGTCATATGTTTTTTTCTGAATGTCAATAGTAAAATATAACAGACTGCAAACAATGCTTCTTATCTATTTTATTTTATTTTTTTTGGGTCCCTGACATTTTTTTTATTCAGATTGCTCAAAGTTCTAGGTACAAAGTCCTTAGGCTTCTTTATATGACTTTGAAAACACCTATAAAAAGTGCATATTGAAAATTTTTTTAAAGAAAAACGAATGCATATGAAAGAGAACTTTTGCTTATTGGAAATAGCTTCTACGTAGTTAAATCTAATGGGGCCGGTACATAAAAAGTTTGGGGCCTCTATACGCAGAAAAACTGATGCGTGCCATATTTTTTTGTCTAGCTAGAGTTCTGAATAGATGACGGACACCAGCAGGAAACTAGAGAGACTTCAATAAAGGGGTTATCCAGGCTTACAAGAACATGACCCTTTTCTTCCTAAAAGAGCATCCCTCTTGTCATCAGTTTGGGTGTGGGGTTTTGCAACTTAGTTCCATTGAAGTGAATAAAGCACAACCTGAGGATGGGGGTGATGCTGTTTTTACAAGAAAATAGCTGTACTTCTGGAAAATATCTGTTCTAATCATGGATAACCAATTCAAAGTCAATGAGGTCTGTGAGACTTGTGTTCATATCCACTGAACACCGGACCAATGGGTTCTATTTGTCACTGTTAAATAGAATCTGCGATGGAGAGTTAACCAGCAATGTCATTAAAAAAAAAAAATTCCCCCAATATACGTTACATGCTACACATTTACATCAACAATGGTATCCCTGAACTTCATCCCCATATTTTGATTGATCGCCACTAACCTATTCCTTTCAATTATTTTCACTCAAATTTTTCGTACACTTCTTATATTGTCTTCTCCTTCAGCCATATTTTTGGACGTTTTTATTTGAACCATTTGTATTATGCAGTATGTATTCGCAAAATTCAGTAAAAAGTTTTAAAAAATCATTAAAAAGGAATAAAAAAGGTAAAAATGGTCTAAACTTTGACAACATGGATACAGCCATAGGCCATAGGCTGTGTCCATGTTTTCCAGGACTCCCTAGGACGGCAGCTTCTGCAGCCACCAGTAATCAAATGGCTCACACCAGAGCGTGCTCGAGGTTCGCTCATCACTACTGACATTGTAAGGCTAGGTTCACACAACGTCTTTTTTTGGCCATTAGACATCTGTCTTTTTAGACGTCCGTCATTTTAAGGACAAAAAACGTCCATTATTTTGAAATCATGGATGTTATTTGGCCTCAGAATGAAGAACGTCCAAAAAGGCAGCCGTCGGATGACCAAAAAGAAACGTTGTGTGAATCTAGCCTAAGGCTGTCAAAGTTTAGACCATTTTTAGCTCTTTTTTTTTTTTTTTTAAGGTTATTCCCTATTTGTCTTATATATTGCATCTTATAAATTCACAAACATACAGGACTCAGATCTAATCCTCCAGCATCTCCCAAGGAAGCCATCTTGTCATTTACTAGATGCCGGTGACCTTATAAAACCGGTGAACTTACCTTTCTCACAATTGCCCCCTGAGAATCCTCTCTGACAGATACACTCGAATCTCTCCTTCTGGGGTGAGCAAAGTCCTCCGTTCTGGCAAGGGTTTGGTTTCTGGGTACAGGGGTGACCACGGAACGGAGATATCTCAATGGCATTGCGGATGTTCTCCTCCTTCAGTACAGGAAGACCCTTAATGGAAATCTGCAGGAAACAAACAGTAAACTCAATTTCTGCTGGATATAACCTTAATTATGCCTTCACCTCAGGCCTATAAGTGTGGCAGATGCAGCTATTATTACAGTATAACTATGGGGGAACTCATAATACAATTCTAGTAATCCATCTCAGATATAAATTGATAAATAATATGGAAAATTAAATTTTTTTACAAAAGTTGTTCAATTATAAACCAGCAGTGCTAGCCAATGAGCAACGTACATAATGACATCATTGATGGGCATGACATCACTCCTACACCCACTTACCTTCTGGATGGCCCCTTCGAAGCTGGTAGATATGGCCGCTGCTCTAGCCAATTTGCTAAAGTCCGGTGATCCACCCACGTAAAGGGACTCTTTTAGGTTTAGAGCAGTGTGCGGTGCCTGGTAGAAAGATTAAAGAGAGGCGTCACGAGCGGTGCACCGATGATCTATATTATTAATGATGACTAATGGGACACTCTCAACCTTTACAAAATGCTTTGCTAACCGCTAACGCTCTACAATACATCTGTGGACAAAAGCCAGATCTGGGATTCCAAGAAACCATCCCCCTCAGCTCCTTATGCTACATGTTCTTCCCTACAAGAATCCTTTTTATTCTCCTGCGTGATAACGTATTTTTTTTGTCATCCGCTATCAGCATGCTAGAGGGCACTCTGATCTTGCTGTATCACAGGATATAATGGAAACAGAGAGTTCAATGTATTTATAATGCATACCCACAGAGCTTAAGCAGAACCCTATGAAGCTATGAAACAGTTATGTGCAATTTTACCCTGAGGAGACAATCCAAAAAAGGCAGCAATCATCTGCACATTTGAACGTTTCTAGGGCGCCCTCTGCTGGTCATGTGTAGACTGCAGCACAATTTTGTTTGTATATATATATATATATATATATATATATATATATATATATTCCTGGAGGGATATCTGGCTAGTCCCGTGTTTCAAGACTCTTAAATGAGGCTTTACGGACTCTCTTTTTTGCATATTTGTATTTCCCATGGAGCAATGCACCTAGGATTTCACTATATTGAGCACTTTAACCAGCAGCCGACAGTGTTAACTTTGGCTGGTCTCCCTGAGATCAGTGATCTGTTTCCTATATATATAAACAATTAGATATGAGCAAATTGATTTGGCACAAAACAGATTTGGTCTGAGTTTTATAAAAAGCTCAGATTTGTTTTAATCTAAACATTTTGCAAGTTATTTCAGATTCATTTGGTCCCTGAGAAGCCTAGAGGTAAACAGTAATATAGTATGTATTGCACCTTTCACTCAGTGTATAGGACAGGAGCAGGGACTTCTATCTTTGATAGGTGTCCCTGTTCCTGTACAATTACAAAATTAGGCCTAAAAAATTCTTGAGAGATTCTTCATCTCTACCTAAAAGTTATATAGATACAATGAACTCTGTGTCCTTACCCCCACTAACCCCACAAGATGACCTTGGCTAAGATAATGTTCTCTAACATAAATTCTATACATTCGTCCTTCATATCCCGCTATGGCAGAGCATGCAGATGTGTTCTTGTTAAGCTCTATTATACCGCAGAATAAGCCGCTATTCCCTCCATAACACAGACCCTTCACCCTCCCATCGATTACAGGTCTACATTAATTAGTACTTGATGCTCGCGGGAGTTATGAGATGGATGGCTGGAAATTATTGGAAAATGCTCAGTACGATGAAAGAAATTGAAAGAGAAAAAAAAAAAACACACATTAAAGGAGAAGAGAGAGAAGACACCAAAGCCGGGATGTAATCTAGTCTAAGAGTGATTAACTGGAATGGAGGGTACACATGGGGCATGGAATGAAACACATGTGCTTATCTTTACCTTACGGGATTTCTGAAATCCAGAGAGTGCAACAATAGCAAAGACAAGAGAGAAGAGGAAAAGAGGGAGAAAAGAAGTCATCAGTGGGTTGTAAAAGCTTTGGCGTGCAGGGCGGCTGACGTCATCCATCCACAATTCAAAGTTTTCAGCAAGCTTTAGAGAACAGTGTGCGTGCGGCGCGGTCCCTACAGAGCGCTGAGCGGCTATTAGAGCATCGGTCCAGAGACAACTGCTTAACTCTCAAAGACAACGCAGACGGCTTCCTCTTAATTGTATGGGCCCCGTGCCAAGCGCTACTTGCTATTCTGTTGGGCGATTTTTAAGTCAATTACATTAGTCTTTTTATACATTGTAAAGTATTTACTGGAAATGTCCTGCCTTCCCATAGATCACTGTCACTTCAATGAGATGAGGAGCTGACAGGATGCGCTCAAGAGGAATGGCTCCTTGTCAGCGTATGTCAACGTGAATAGATTTGCGAGGGCAATAGAAAGCAATAGATCAAGGCTTCATGGTCTATCCCAGTGTAATGAAGCTAACGGTGTAAATGGCTGGTCACACTCGTGCCAGTACGGTTCAGGTAGTTTTAATGACTAGAAGGGCATAGTCTATCATAAAAAAAATAAAAATAAAACCCCAATAACAAAAACCTGACACACCCCATAAAACTTAACGGCTTTCATAAGAACCTGAAAACAAATCTGGCCTAGCTGTCATAGGTAGAAGCGGAGACACCGGAGAGAACTGCTATTCATCATTGAATCTCGTCCTTACAAGACAAGGTATATTCTAATTTTGCACTTGCTGTATTGGGGGAAACCATATTTTTGCCAGTACGTTGAGCGGCTGCAAGCCATCTACAGCATATCTGACTAGTGGTCCTACACATGGTACCACTAACAATTAACCGTTTGCTATAGGTGTGACACCCGCATACATAGTAAAAGGATAATGAAGCAGACAGCTCCATACATTATGTTGTGGCCGTGCTGGGTTACTGCAGGGGTAATCCTATGAAAAATAATTGTTTTTAAAGCAACAGGTGTCCGAAAGTTATATAGATTTGTAAATCTCACAGTGCTCACTGCTGCCGAGACAGGAACTGTCAAGAGCAGTAGCAAATTTTTCTATAGAAAATGTTTACTGCTCTGGACAGTTCCTGCCTAGGACAAAGGTGGCAGAAGAGAGCGCTGTGTCAGACCGGAAAGAATACATACAAATTCCTGCAGGACATACGGCAGCTAATAAGTGCTGGAAGAGACCAGTTGGTTTGATTTTCATTCCTTTAAAGTGAATGAGAGCTGAGCTGCAGTAACCAAGAAGGGCCACTACAAAATGGGTATGGGTAACTATGAATTGCTGTGTCAGAACCCTGTGTCCTACATCACATATAAATTGTGTGGTGTGCAATATGAGGATGTACCTGCTATGCTGGGTTTCTATATCCCAGTAATGGAATATGATGCTTCTTATATCTAAAGGTTGTAGTTTCTGGTGAGATGTTTTCAGAGACAAAATGTACTGAATAACTAGATGTCAGATCACAGACTACTGTGGAAGGGTCAGAGCAAGAGCGGAATGTTTTCCCAGAATGACTTGGAGAGAGAAACAAAACCACCATACCACCCAGAGCTTGGTGTGCCCCTGCGGCATAGCCATGGTGTGCTAACTGGCATTTAGGAGAAATAGTTTTTAACTCTGTGAAAAGATTTCTGCTCGTATCTGAAACTGAACTAACACAAGACAGTGCTGTTCTATACGCCTAAGGCACCTTTTGATACTTTTATGTTATGATAGCAAAAATCGGACAAAACTCACGAGACAGTGCTGTTCTAGACACCTAGGGAGCCTTTGGATACATGTCAGTGACGTCAAACTGTTCTAGAGGCCTCACTGGCTGGACGGACCTGTGTACTGACAGCACTGTAGGCGGCTTTACCAGAACCAGGCCAATGGCTTATAGTGGGGAATGGGGAATGGGGAACCTGTAGCCTTCACGCAGTTGCAACTACATTTTCCATCAGGCCTGGCAGCCAAAGCTTTAGCTGTTATGGGGTAACTATAGAGAAACATTGCTAGAATCTTTATGGGGCACTTCGTTTTATCTAGAGCAATAAATCATAGAGTAAACAGGACCAGTCACCACTCCTGACTGGTCCGTTTTAGCAAATACATTGAATGCCCATGAAATAACAATCCTAGAACATATTTTCTTATAGCTCTGTGATGTATCGTTGCTGTGATTCTTACTAGAAGTCTATGACTGAATAACCAAATGGGTGTGACCAGTTGGGGGCGTGTCCCTAAGCTGTCAGCTCTAATTGGATAGAGTCAGACAGTGTAGGGACACATCCCTAACTGGTCACACCCAGTTGGCTATTCAGACACAGATTTCTAGTAAGGATAACAAAGAACCGGCACATCACAGAGCTAGAAGAAAAGATGTCCCAGATTTGTTGGGAATTGGGAATTGCATTTATTTGCTAGAACCAGAAGTGGTGACTGGTTCTCTTTCATCTGTGCCCTGTATGTTGCATCTGTAGTGTGCTTTGTACTTTGCTGCTACATTATATCCTATATAGCTAGAAGCTCTTAATTAAACATCAGTGAGACCCAGTCTAAGGAAAGTTACTGAGCAAACTAATCCATAGGATCTATGTATACTCACACACGGTAGGCTACTGAATGGCAAAATATTATATATCCATAGACTGATCAGCAATAACATTAGAACCACAGACAAGTGGAAGAATATTGAATATCTTGGTACAATGGTGCCTGTCAGGGATGGGACATACTAGGCAGTCATATTGGTAGGTACTGACCACGGGATAGGGGAAACACCCAAAATACCTGCTGTCTATCTATCTATCTATCTATCTATCTATCTATCTATCTATCTATGTATCTCCTATCTATCTATCTATCTATCTATCTATCTATCTATCTATCTATCGAAAACAAGCCGCACTTCCAATTCCAATGTGGCGGGTGCTCAGGGAATAGGTCCTCAGGCCAAGGATTCCGCAAATAGAAGATGGAGAGTCCACAGCACACCAGCTCTGATAGTACAAAGGTGTATTTTATTCCAAAAGATGGTGAAAAAACAGATGCAACGTTTCGACAACCACTTGTTGTCTTTCCCAAGCATGCATGAGAAAGACAACAAGAGGTTGTCGAAACGTTGCATCTGTTTGTTCACCATCTTTTGGAATAAAATACACCTTTGTACTATCAGAGCTGGTGTGCTGTGGACTCTCCATCTTCTATCTATGTATCTATGTATCTATCTATTTATTTATCTATCTATCTATGTATCTATCTATCTATCTATCTATCTATCTGAACATTCATGATGGACTATTTAAACAAACCTCCATAGAGGTCACATATTGAACATATAACGTTCTTTGTTTCCTATACGTATTGCACACATCCTATTGTACATAACTGTGACTTCCCATTTAGTAAGTATCTGTAATACATAATCTGTCAATGAGAGCTGACATATAGAAAGCAGATAGAGGTAATAGTCATGATAGAATTCATTACGATCCCAATGGCACCTGCTCACACATTTGCAGCATCTCTCACATTTCACCCCTAGATCCCTATGACAAATCCAGGTGCCGCTGTGACATGTTAATATGCATAGACACACTGGTGGGGAATCTCCTGGGTAAGGCAATGATGCAGCAAGATTCATGCCGAGGTTTTAGAGTTTTCAGATTAATATTAAAGCCTCCTGTGTGATTTGTAAGCTTGAAAACAACATTACATTTGTGTACAAGCAATTGAAGTAATAGGCCTTCTGTGTCCCCATGATAACACTTGTCTAAGCTCATTCACTATCCAAATATCATAAGAAGAGTTGTTGTTGGGTTTTTTTTTGTTATCATAAGGTCATGTTCACATGGTCAGGATTCTCTGCCTAAATTCTGATAGAATCCTAAATGAGATATGTTATACCCAATCCACACGCATATGAGACAGTCTGCAAGGAATAACACAAACTCTGTAAATTTCTGCATGCAAAAGCAGTAAATTAGCCCCACCAGATTACAATGGGGGTAATCTATATGTCACATCCATGGTAGATAGTCAACAAGTATGAAGATAGCCTAAGGCTTCCCTGCTTCGGTTTCAGGTCATTGCTTAAAGGGGTACAACAGAGGAATCATCTGGTATCAGAAAATTATACATATTTGTAAATTACTTCTATTTAAAAATCTCAAGTCTTTCCCTACTTATCAGCTGCTGTATGCCCTACAGGAAGTGGAATTTTTCCACTCTGACATGGTGCACTCTGCTGCTACTTCTGTCCATGTCAGCAACTGTCCAAAGAGGATTTCTATAGGGATCTGCCACTGTTCCTGTGAAGGACAGAGGTGGCAGACTGAATACAATACATCACTTCCTGCAGGACATACAGCAGCTAATAGGCACTGGAAGATGTCAAATAGATAGTCATTTATAAATCTGTAAAACTTTCTGGTATGGTGATTTTTATTTCTCTGGAGTACCCCTTTAATATAAAGGTGTGCTGGTGGCCTGATGTATATTCCTTTCTTGTGATGCTCAGTCCCTCAGTGGCCGTTCTGTAAGTCTCATCTCTTACCGGCGACTCTCCTGTGACCTGCTCCTTATTATTGATACGCATCAAGCCTTTCCTGCCACTGCGCTCCAGGGTAACGCTAATCCAGGTGTTGAGGGGGACTTTTTCTTTGCTCCTGGAATAAGAAACATGGATATTAGATGTCAGTATAGACAGGCTGTGTAGTGGCAAACCGCTGATCTCATAAAACGCAGGTTGGAACTTTTACTTGGGTAAAAGATAATAAATTATTATTATAAAAAATAAGTTTATATGGGTTTATATGGGTTTTTGAATCCTCTAAGGACAATATAGCTTTTATTTACAGCAGCCACTGAGGAACCATAGAGCTTGCTGAAAAAAACCCTGAAAATTCCACTTCAAAATCTTTATGGAACTCCGCATTACAGTATGCATTTTTTTTATGTGGAGTACACATTGCCCTTGAAGACAACGGGAGACAGATTTACAATTAGAAACGGGCTGAAATGGATGCACAAATCTGATAAGAGACTTTGTTTTATATCTTAGAGGGGTACACCAGCAAAAATCTTTCTCTTTCAAATTAACTGGTTTCAGAAAGTTATATACATTTGTAATTTACTTCTATTTAAAAATCTTAAGTCTACCCATACTTATTAGCTGCTGTATGTGCTGCTGGAAGTGGTGTTTTATTTTCAGTCTGACACAGTGCTCTCTGCTGCCACTTCTGTCTGAGGCAGGAACTGTACAGAGCAGCAGCAAAATCCCCATAGAAAACCACTCCTGCTCTGGACAGTTCCTGTCTTGGGCAGAGATGTCAGCAGAGAGAATTGTGTCAGACTAAATATAAAACACCACTTCTTGCAGCACAAACAGTAGCTGATAAGTATGGGACATTTTTAAATAGAAGTAAATTACATCAGGTGACTTGCTGCCCAGACAAGTTTATAGTGAGTACATGGCTGAGGAAGGATATAGGAGGCAGAGTGTGTTCAGGAAGACTAACACAGTGCTCTCTGCTGCCACCTCTGTCCTTGTCAGGAACTGTCCAGAGCAGTAGCAAATCCCCATAGAAAACCTCTATTGCTCTGAGCAGTTCCTGACATGGACAGAGGTGGCAGCAGAGAGCACTGTGTCAGACTGGAAAGAATACACTACTTCTATTTTGAAGTATTTTGAAGAACAGAAGAAATTGAATGTTTAAATGTAATTTACAATCTATATAACTTTCTGACATCAGTTGATTTAAAAAAAAAATAAAATAATAATAATAATAATAATAATAATAATAATAATAATAATAATAATATCCAGCATACCCCTTCTCACTGCTTCTCATTTTAAAATTAAGCATTTTTGAAGATTAACAAATTAATTCAAAATCTAATAAATCCCTATGATTTCCATAATGATTCCTCCCTATACAGTGACAATACACAGTCCTTATGTGTAGAGTTCTGCAGTCGATAACATAATTATAGAATATGATAAAAAACACAAATATTAGTGGGTAAATATGAGTCCCCCCTGCGGTCTGAAACATGGTATTAACCCACTTTGACTAACTTATTACTGATCTCATACAAAACTTCTAAGCCCATCGCCTTTGTTCTTTAGTCTTCCAATTCTCAGTAATACCTTTCCCACCTGGAGTGGCCCCGTCAGATGGAGAATACAGTCATGGGGTCCGTATATTAAGTCATATTTCTGACCGTGTTGCTTTAGAAAGTACATATAAAAGCTGTCAGTCTGTCCCTCCCACGTCATTCTGGCTTCTCGGGGAGGACTACATTGTTCCATTCAAGAACTGTTTGCATATTGAATATAATGTAAGATTATTACGTGTTTCAGCCATAATGCTGCAATTACTATTACATGTATTCTTGGGAGTTTTTTGTGCTAATGAGTAGTTGATTATAATAATTTGAGTGATTCCATGTAGCAATTGTTTTGGCTGTTCCTTTCTTCGCTTTGCTAATTTCCGAAGGCAATTTCTAGTTATTGCTAAGAACTTTGTGTCTTCATCTTACACCTCCCCCCCCCCTTTCCGCTTATTATAGTAATAGAGATATTATTTAAAAAACTATAAAAAGAAGCTTGAAAACTTTGAGAGTTGAGGCCTATGCCATAAAGACACAAGCGGCAGGTGTGAGCCATCTTTTATAGTGTACCTAATGACAGCTGCTCCTTTTCCGAGATCGTATCGATACTCCAGATGTCCGTCGTGTAAGGCCAAAGATACAAAGTCGCCTTTGCCATCTGTTTTCTGCCCGTTGTAAAAGAGGAGTCCGTTGGGGTTGCTGGCCAGAAAGACGACTTCAATGGCGAGTTTGTCACTGAGGGAAGAGATGTAGAATAGGTTATGGTGGGAGTGTTATCAATAAGACGTTTAGGGGGGGATTTATCGTTGCGTCCGAGGCCTACACCAGGCAGAAGGCACACATTCACCTCATCTTCCTGGTGCACGCCTGCTGGGGACCCCCTCACCTGATGGGTCGGTAGGGGTGTGTGGCCTCCTCCTGCACCTCATTTACATCTACACCAGGTTGGTCAATCTACTAAGAGTCCTGCAACTCTTAGTGAATTTGGCTGGGGAAAAGAAGGCCGGTGTATGAATATGCTGATCTTGATAAATTAAGACCCCCCCCAAAGTGTTCTACAACTATACAGAACAGGGATGGGGAACCTTCGGCCCTCCAGCTGTTGCAAAACAACAATTCCCATCATGCCTGTACAGCCAGGCATGATGGGAAATGTAGTTTTGCAACAGCTATAAAGGCAAAGGTTCCCCAACCCCGTTGTAGAATTTTGTAAACTAGAAAATGTTCCCAAATCCATGATCCTTTATGTAAACTGGATGGAAATTTATTCATTTTGTAAGTTCAGGTGCCAGTTATATTTGGAGGGTAAAGCCTGTATGTATTTGCTGAACTGATGTTGTCAGAATTGTCAAAAAATAATCCCTTATATTGCTTGTTTTTAGCCTCTTCTCATAATACCTCTCAATATTTTCTTTTGGGAGAAAGGGGTAATGTTTCTTTTTGAGGAGAGTGTTATAAAGACATGTGGAGACGTAAAAGCCCTTCATGTTTCAGTGGGAATTCTGAGAGAAATGTAAAGCAGCTCCCTGACACCACCTTTTAGAAGTAGTTTCTTCCTGAACTCAGTGCTTGATTGCATTAAGAAGCCTTAGAACATGACTTGTGATTTAAAGAAGTCTGGCAAAATTTTTTATTAAAGTATTGTATTGCCCCCCAAAAGGTGTACAAGTCCCCAATATACACTTATTACCGGAAATGCTTATAAAGTGCTTTTGTCCCTGCACCTACTACTGCATCAAGGCTTCACTTCCTGGATAAAATGGTGATGTCACTTCCTGGATAAAATGGTGATGTCACGACCCGACTTCCAGAGCTGTGCCGGCTCTGGCTGCTGGAGAGGATGATGGCAGGGGGACACTGGTCACTGGAGGGACACTGAGCATCCCCCTGCCATCATCCTCTCCAGCAGCCACAGCCCGCAAAGCTCTGGGAGTCGGGTCGTGACATCACCATATTATCCAGGAAGTGAAACCTTGATGTAGTAGTAAGTGCTGGGAAAAAGCACTTTATAAGCATTTCCTGTAATAAGTGTATTTTGGGAATCTGTATAACTTTTGGGGGGCAATATAATACTTTAATAATCAAGCTGGACTTCTCCTTTAATAATCAAGCCAGAAACTCTGCAGAAGGGAGTGTTACCCATTTAGAGACAGCTGTTGGTACACAGTAAGGTGTTGGCTTGCTGCAGAGAGGCCTATTGTTGGTGTACCTAAGGGGTAATGTTTCTCCTAAAATGGGTCCTCTATTGAAATTCTTTTTATCTTTCAAATCAACTGATGCTAGAAAGTTATACAGATTTGTAAATTACTTCTTTTTAAAGCGGTGTCAGTTCCTGCCATGGACAGAGGTGGCACCACTTCCTACATGACATACAGCCACTGATAAGTACAGAAAGACTTCAGATTATTAAATAGAAGTAAAATTACAAACCTATATAACTTTCTAAAACCAGCTGATGTAAAAGAAAAAAATGTAACTGGAGTTCCCCTTTAAGGAGAGTATCACAAAGCTCTTACCAAGGGCAACAACCAACAAAGACAACCTCCAAATGGGTACATTCCCTTTCTTGTAAGTTTTTGGCTCGGCCAATCATGTTCTAAGGCTTCTTAATGGAGTCAAATCATGTCCGCATGTGTTTCAGGCTCAATGCCAAGGTTCCTAATGCTAAATGCAAACAAAACTAAGAACATAAACCAAACAAATTGCAGATCACTTACGTTATATCAGTGGCAAATGTCTGGAGTCCCTTCAATTCCAAATAGGAGTAGCCATTAAAATGAGGTAGGAATGGCAAATTTAGATCCTGGTCGCTGACTGTGAAAAAAAAGAGGATAGGTATAAAATAAGCACAGCTGCCTCTCACAAATGGTCCGATACCTTCTGGTGTAACCTGCTGCTTTACCATATGATGAGACTTCAAGTGCTATACACAGGACTGAGTAACTGCAGACGCAAAAGCTGGCTGCCTTCCAAGCATTGCAGGGTGCTCGCGTACAATGATGTCTTATACGTTCAGTGTTTGTGCCATCAAGAGGTGTGCTATTGAAATTGACAGTCTCACTAATCCGGTGTGATTATGCTCCGAGCAGTCTGTATCGCTATTTACCCATGCAAAGCCAAGCGAGATAACATGACCCTCAGTCCATTAACATGAACATAAAGTTAAGCTCTGTATCAATATTACTAATGTTTCTCCAGCCCAGAAATAGATCTGCAAACGATTTATAGGTGAAACCAGCCGGCATTGAGAATGTTGGCTTGTGAGCGTATAACTTACCCTTCTCACAGAATTCTCCCTCTCTGCCCATTGGGCATTCACACTTGGCTCCACCTTCTGGCAGCACCAGGCAGGTAGCTGACACATGGCAGGGGTTGGGGTCGCAGGGGTTCCGTTCATCTGCACATGTGGGTCCTGAAAGCACAGGAAATAACACCAGCGTGACTCAACACATATTCATCATCCGGTGTTGTCCCTGTAAGGTTTCGTCTTTACAGCTATATGATAAATGGCCGAGAAGGGGGGCTATCCATTAAAAGATAGAGGAACACAAGTCACTGACGGTAGAGGTCTGTGCTCACATTGGGTAAAATCTACTTTTGCCCTTCAAAGGGTCATTGAAAATTGTGAACAAGATGGTCAATAAAAAATTGAAAGATGACTGGTATTCGGTTTTGGGTTGTATATAAAGTTAGCTTGCAACTTCTTCACACCCCAAGAGATGGATCGGTCATGTCTAGTGAGGTTTGGCCATATTATTGAATGGACTAAATAGACTTTTTGTCCTGTTTTCTCATGAAGGTAACAATACCGACTAACACTGAGAGGCAGTGAAACAGCATTTTAGTTGGACTTTCCATTGTAAATAACAGGTCTGTGCATGACCTTTCATAGTGATCTATTGTCTATACTGGCGGCATGTCGTCACCTCCCAGCAGAAACAGCCGCTAGGTTACTACACACCAGCATGCTACTGGCCAGTTATCCCTCTCCTGTCTCCTGTTGCTTCTAAGGCCAACACAATCCCTCTTATCCCTGCTTTTTACCGTTAACTCCACCCTGATCTCCTTGCTTGACCAAACGTTCCTAGTCTGTCTATTGTTTCATTTAATGTGTTCTGCAAAAACTTTCTGGACCCTTTGTATGATATCTGCCCACCATCTCAACTCTGTTTCTGCCTGATCCTCTGTACATATTGTCTCTCCTATTGCTGTTGATGCAGAGGGGTAACTACCACTGTAGCAGTAATAGCGGCTGCTATGGGGCCTGCTGCTGCAATACACTGGGCCCCCGAACTGTCATCATTTGCAGCACCAGGTGGCCGAGCGGACCTCCCGGGTTCTGCAAATGTCCCTTTAACTGCAAGCGTTCCTGAAGAGCGCTTGCAGTTATAAAGTTATGACTACATTTGACGGCTTAGTGGTCAGTCAGAAAGAGGGCCCAATCAAAAGTTTGCTAGGGGGTCCATGCATTTCTAGTTATGCCCCTGTGTTGATGCCTCATACTGGCTGCCTCTTCACCCACATCAGGACTCTAGCAGTAGAGTCCAGATCCCTCTGGGCTACTTAGACAATACCTTTGAGAATGTCTCAAAAGCAAACCTGTTGGGTGTCATAATGGGTTAATGCTAGTTGCCTTGTTTCATCTATGGGGCATTTCAGTCTACTGTTAATGCTACTGTTAGTCATACTGCATATCAATCATATAGTTTACCTGTATAGCCATGTAGGCACTGGCAGTGGAACATCCCTGCTTCTTTGACTTGGCACACAGCTCCATTGTGACAAGGGTTGGGTTGACACGGGTTGTTTCCGCATTCGCCCACACCGCTTCCATACAAGACATCTGCTCCGCCCTCTTGTAAGGCGTACACTTGATTGTTCACATCTAGGATTCGGATGCAACCCTTGAGGCCAGTTGACACAGAAGTCCGTTCCGCCACCCTGCGTGAAGAAGCAGGGTTATATAAATGACGTAGCAGCATCTCTGCCGAGCCAGTCAGCACTGGGTTCCTTGGCAGCTAAGGGGTTATGACATAAATTTCAACAATTCCAAGAAAAATAGCAGAACAATATTGGAAATTCAAATAGGCTTCCCAAATAGCCATGCAGCGGGGTGCATCATCTCATTCCTCGTGTGCCAAGTTTACTGCGGGCTGAAATACTTTATTATTCATATATCTGGAACAGTAATAACCTCATAGCCTCCAGTCATTTTTCTTGCAGGCATCAGGTAGGTAGTATGGGATAACGCAAGCTGAAGATTTCATGAGCAGTCACTCTTATTTCCTATTCTATACATAGCTGAGCATGATTACAGCTGTCATGGAGGTGACATCATCAGATCTGACACCTAAAGCATCATTTACTGTAAATTCATTTTTTCTAAAGAAAGTCTGTAGCTCCGGGCTTTTGAAATTAGGTATGCTGATGTTCACGACTGTGACATTCGGGAAAACTTATAACGTCAGTGACATCGGAGCCGACACTTGATGATCTCGCACAAATTTTATATAGTGGATTTTACGAACGTAAACCGAGCATTGACTTGACAGAAATAATAACGCTACTATGGTAACCCGGAGCCCTGGCTTTATTAGTAAGCTAACATACCTCTAATGAAGTGTTCCCCAACCTGTGGCTCTCCAGCTGTTGCAAAACTACAATTTCCATGGACTGTCAGGGCATCATGGGAATTGTAGTTTTGCAACAGCTGAGAAGCCACTGGCTGTGTGATGTATCGTAGGCTATTGATACTCTATGATGGGCTTCTACGATGGCCTTCAGTTGGTGGGACCTTCACCAGGGAATCGTAGTATAGCAACATAAGATGAACCAAAGGTTAGAGATGTAGATGTAAAGGTAATGTAGAGATGTAGATGTAGAGGTAATGTAGAGATGTAGATGTAAAGGTAATGTAGAGATGTAGAGATGTAGATGTAGAGGTAATGTAGAGATGTAGATGTAGTGGTAATGGACCAGTACAATGTCTTATCTTATCCAATACGTACACACTTATCTGGTCTTCAGGAGCTCCTCCTATGAACAGGTCCGTATCAAGGTTCAGGCCGTCCGTACCCGATGGACTTTCTCCGTTCACGTGTGCTTCTCCATCCACAGACAGCATACCACTACGGCGGTTACGGTTTACCACAAGCTGGTGCCATTTGCCAGGTTCCACAGGTACTTTACTAGTAATGATTCCAGTTCCAGACCCAGTATTAAACCTGACAAAGCACAAAGACAGGGTATTGATGGAGGGCACAGTGGGTTAACAAGTATAGAAAACCAGAGAATATTTAACCATATAAGTAAAGTGTTAAGTAGCAAAATTTACTAATAATTAAGAATAATGCACAATATGATATATAACATATAGAACGGGTGGATATATAAGAGAGAAAAAAAATAGAATCACCTGAGCTCCACAAATCCATTTACGACTGCCAGAGAGATGAAATCCTTTCCACGTATCTGGCCATTGTAGAGGAGAAGACCGTTCTGCTCGGAGGAGCGGAACTCCATCGCTATGCGTACAGTGTGGTATGCCTTCATCATCTTAAATGCCAGGTAAGACTTGCCTCCAAATCCAGGGATGAAGTAATGGATATCTACAATACAGATGTAGTGTGTTATTCTGTATGCATTAATAATAGGTTAAAGGGATTATCCCAAGATGCACAGGACAGAGAATAACTGACTGATCAGTGGGGGGTCTAGAAGTGTTTAGAAGCCCCATAGAGTATAAATGGAGGGTTGGCCCTGCATGAGTTCTGCCACTCCATTCATTCATTCCTACATTATGGGGATCAGTGGGGATCCAAGTGGTTGGATCCACTCCAATCAGCTAGCTATTCTGAAGATAGGGGATAAGTTTGCATCTTGGGATAACTCCTTTGAGTAATGGTTTTCAAAATTGGATTGGTTGGCTATTTGGCCTCCGTTTAGCTGCCTAAAAGTCCCCACTAGTTGGTGGTGATGTCAGTTTGCTCTGGAAGACACAAGCCGCAGACGGAGCTCTGTACGTGCCAAGCGTTCCTATATAAGGGTGGGTTCCGCTGTCTGTCCACGCACCTTTTCGCTGGCTCCATAGACACCATTCTATGGGCCGGCGGAAAGGTGCGCGGACAGACAGCGGAATTCCGCGGACATTGTCCGCGAAAATTCCTCAGTATGAACCCATCCTATGGGGGTAAAGGTGCTGGGCGGAAGAGATAACTGATTGTTCAGCCATCAGTTATTGAAGATGTATGACCACCTAAAGAGTGGATCCATCACCCATAGAACAAATAGGATCAGTTTAGTAGCTTTTTCATGTCATAGCCATTAAATATACGCCATTATAGTCCATGGATGACGGCTGTAAATGTTAGGCATCTGTTTATCACAACCATCACCTATACTTGATAAAAAAGCTCAGAACGAATCTGTTAAAGAGGCTAAAATTATATCTACACGTTTTTTGCAATATCCAGTCAATAGAATAAGCACAGTCTATTCCATGCTTCACTTTCTGCAGTATACTGATGTATACCAGGCAGACAGAGGCCTAAAGGACACAGATTATATACATATTTAATGAGGATTTATAAACCATGAGACCGGTGGGTTATATTATTGTTAGAGCCAAGTAATGTTGGACTGAGGCTAGGGCGACAATTTCCCATTGTAAATTACTAAATAATTTTATAAGCAGAGGTTTGTGGATAAAAAAGATGGAAACATTTGCCTCTTTTGCATTTTAATAAAGCCGCCCATAACACATCTCTCATATCCTTTACGCTGGGAAAAAAAAGGCTGTAATCTTACTATGGAAATCTCATAATATTAACATATTGTTTGTGAAAGGCTTCAAAAAATACTGTGAATATTACAAAACTTGTCCACATTTCAACCAAAGTTGTTTTGTTTTTTTAATTTAATTTTTTTATTTTTAATATTAGGTTTCTTTCATGGTTCTAATGTAAGATATTTGCATGTTTTCCAGCATAAAAAGAAATAATACGCCTTATATTGTTATTCATTGCCCGCATTGAAGTCTATTTGAGTTGGATAGCTTTTCTTAACCATAGTAATAAAAGTAAATTGTATGGTCCATATTTGATGAATGTATTCTTTACTTTAAAGGGGTAGTGCGGCGGTAAAAAATTATTCACAAAATAACACACATTACAAAGTTATACAACTTTGTAATGTATGTTATGTCTGTGAATGGCCCCCTTCCCCATGTCCCACCACCCCCACCCGTGTACCCGGAAGTGTAGTGCATTATACATACCTGATCCGTGCCGACACGCGTCCGCCATCTTGTGCCAAACGTCATCTTCGGCCGGCCGGCCCGAACACCTTCGATCTTCCCGAGTGCCGGCCGCGTCATCAGCTGCTCAGCCGCGATTGGCTGAGCATAACTGTGTCGGCACGGATCAGGTATGTATAAAGCACTACACTTCCGGGTACACGGGTGGGGGTGGTGGGACACGGGAAAGGGGGCCATTCACAGACATAACATACATTACAAAGTTGTATAACTTTGTAATGTGTGTTATTCTGTGAATAATTTTTTACCGCCGCACTACCCCTTTAAGTTGATATTTATAGTTTATATTTATATGGCATACCATTGGGATCAATAGGAGTCTGATATCTGGGGCTCTCAAGTCCCCTTGGCTTACTCGCTGCATAGTGACCCTCTTGGACAACCACTAAAAATGAGCAAATTCATGGTAAGTTCGGGTTCACAAACTCCTGAACACTCAGGATTTGACTCCCAGTGGCTGGAGAAGATAGATGCAGCCCTAGATCTGCCTGGAAAACATGAATACAGCCATAGGCAATAGGTGTCCATGTTTTCCAGGCAGCCCTGGTTCTTCTCCAGCCAATGGAGTGTTTGAGGATTTGCGAACCTGGACCTACTGTAAACAAAGCCATGTGTCAGGCTCTGCCAGACTTGTAGGCGCCAAAGGTGTCCATAGTAACCGGTTAGGCCGGTTGCTAGGGGCACGCCAACAGCGTTCCTAGCCTTTGGCCTGCTTTTGGCAGCGCTGCGGTACTTTTATGTAGCCGCGGCTGGGGTTTCACCGCCACTGGCTGATTGGCAAGGGTGTTTGAAATAAGTGATTGTTACTGACAGCTGACAAGTGATTGTTACTGACAGTGAGCTGTCAGCATTTGGGCTTGACCTGGAGCCTCAGCCCCGATGACACCTGGGGCTGGGCTGGTACCTTCCCTTGTCCCACATTCCTTGCCTGAGATAGGGCCTAGTTTACTAGTGTATCTAGCATTTTTCGTACATTCGTATTTTAGTTACCTGACTTCTGCTATTGACCCTTTACCACCCCTTGGACATGATCTGCTTGTTTGGTTTCTGACTTGGACTTCCGACCTTGCCCTTATTGTGTTGTGTATTGTCTTGTATTTTTCTGTGTTACACTCAGCAAGGACTAGGGACTGTCAACCAGTTGTCTGCTACCATTTAGGCCTTTCAAGGCAATTGGGCAGGGACAGCAGGGCGGGTGCCAGCTTCAGGGCTTCACCTCTCTGTGTGTATTCCTGTCCCCCTGCCTAACACCATGGTCACCCAAGATTGCCCATGATCTTAGCAATATGCCATTACATACAGAGAAAAATCACTTTAAAGCACTGAATTCAATGACATTTGTTCTTACTTTTTTCACAGACAGCTCCACCCTTTCCTGCCGGGCAGCTGCAGGTAAACTCTTTTCCATCATCTTCGCAGGTACCACCGTGCATGCATGGATGTGAATCACATGGGCGTGTTGGTTTTTTAGCTGGGGCAGGACCACGGGATGGTTTCCGTCTTGGTTGAGCAGGAGCAGTGGTCATGGGCCTCTTGGTGGTAGTAGCCGGTCTTCGTGTAGTCATTCTCACTGTAGTGGCTGGGTGCTGGAGCAGTGGCACTGGAGTGGTCTTCACAGTTGTAGTTCTTCTTGGTGTATTAGTGGCCATGGTTGTGGTAGCCAGAGCTGGCATAGTGGTTGTTACAATGCTGGTAGTTGCTAGGGTGCTGGTAGTTGCTGCTGTTGTTGTAGTAGTTGTGACCATAGCGGGAATCCAATCTAAGAAGAAAATTTTGAGTTAAACATACAGTAGTGATAACATATAACAACAAAAATGACAATTTCATGTAGTTGGTATTGAGGTCTGAATTTATTTAATTTACTTTTGGGATGAATAATCTAAAAATACCATAAGGGTACGTTCACACTTACCGGATCCGCAGCTGATTTTCTGCTGCAGATCTGCAGCGGATCCGCAGCAGATTTCATTTAATTTTTCAGATTTTCATTTCATTTAATCAAATCTGCACCATCAAATCTGCTGCGGATGTGCTGCAGATCTGCTGCGGATCCTGTAGGTGTGAACGCACCCTTAATGTCACAGAATTCCTTTTGGACTGTCCTTAAATATTTAATTTATCCCAATACGATTGGTAGCTGTGGGGCTGTATTTGTCAGGAGGTAAGATGAGTATCTTGCCTCAGGTGGCAGAGACCTTGTGGGAGTGGACATAAATCATACTGTCTAGCATCTTCTGCTACACACGTTCATTCTGTACTGTCTGCTCCACTGACCCCATGACCTGCGAATGATGGCTGGACCCAGATGTTTCCTTAACTAGTTAATGAAAATCTAAAAGCAGGAATCTCTGGTGTTCCTCAATATTGTAAATGCATCAACATTTCAGATTTCGCTAAAGATTTCAGTTGTCAAAGCCTTGTTGTATAACAACTTGGAAGATTTGGTGCAAAACATACTTGCAGACATTGAAAATTTCGTGACTAATGTGATTAGATTACAAAACAAACAGCACCACTCTTGTTCTCAGCTTATGTGTGGTATTGCAGCACAGTTCCATGGATGTGAATGGAGCTAGATTGTTATACCACACACAATCTGAGGACAGGAGTGTCGTTGGTTTTGGAACAATGTGCATGTGATTTGTAGTTAATGCTGAACAATACATAGAACATCCATTGTCTAAAAATAGATTAGAGTCAATCTAACAATACCAATGCTATATTCATATCCTACCCTACTAATGCTCTAATGTGTGTGTCAATAAGAGTCGGGTTCTTACTATAGATTCAGCTAGACAAGGATCATCGAGATGTTGGGCAGATGTGAGACTATTGTTTTGTGTAAATTGTTACCATAGATATGTCTATTGATACTTTCCCCAATAGTGGAAATAAAAAAAAAAAAGGCTGCATAAGGGATTGAATAATAGACAATAATAGATAACCATGTATAGAACTGGTACTACTAGTGGGAGCATCCAGGATATTTCTGACCTGGATAAATCTGTAATGCATGTATTCTTACACTTTGTATTCATGGCTTATGTTACCCTACCCCACCACCAGCTGTACCATTCACTGCACATAATGATTTGGTTTTAGTGCCTGGTTTAGGTAAAAGGGGTTATCCAGGCTTAGAAAAACATGACTGCTTTCTTCCAGAAAAAACACGACTCCTGTCTCCAGTTTGGGTTTGGTTTTGCCACACAGTTTCATTAAAGTAAATAACGCTTAAAGGGGTACTTCGGCGAAAATCTTTTTCTTTCAAATCGACTGGTGTCAGATAGTTATATAGATTTGTAATTTACTTCTGTTTAAAAATTTCAAACCTTCCTTTAATTATCAACTGCTGTATGTCCTGCAGGAAGTGGTGCTCTCTGCTGCCACCTCTGTCCGACACAGAAACTGTTCACAGCAGCAAATCCCCATAGAAAACCTCTCCTGCTCTAGACAGTTCCTGTCTCGGACAGGGGTGGCAGCAGAAAGCAGAGTGTCAGACTGAAAAGAAAAAAAAAACACTTCCTGCAGGACATACAGCAGCTGATAAGTAAGATTTTTAAACAGAAGTAAATTACAAATCTATATAACTTTCTGAAACCAGTTGATTAAAAAAACAAGAAAAGAAAAAAAAGATTTTTGCTGGACTACCCCTTTAATTGCAAACCCAAACTAGAAACAAGAGTGGTGCTGTTTCTGTAAGAAAGCAGGCATGTTTTTTTCTAACCCTGGATAATCCCTTAATGTAAATACATACTAGACCAAGAGATAAACTATGAAAAAGTAAAACAAAAACAGGCACAATTTTCAATTTATAATAAAGAAGAAGAAGTAAATATCATGGTAAATCTCTTATTTCTATTGACTTGGAGATGATGCATGATCCTGCCCTGAAGCCATAGTACATGTGGCCGTGTGATACGTTACACTACCAACAGAACGTTTGCCAGCTATTACAAGATGCTGTACTTGTATCTGCTCCGTCATGTCCTCTACAAAACAGGTTAATGAGAACACCAGAGGATTGTTGTAGTCATTGTGAATCGGATAGTAGCATGGCAAACTACTGTCTCAGTCTGCTTTTATTTCTCTGGACACCCAAGCTTGACCTTTCCATAGAAAAGTCTTTCAGCCGGCACCGGCCAGCATCCCATCAGTGAGATTAATGTCTCTATATTCATTCATCTGTTAGAGCCAGGGGCCAGAATACCACGTCTACCATGAGAAACGCAAAGTGCAAATATTGACATTTCAACATTACGAGGGTTCTAGAGTTGAGAATAAAGCAGGACCATGTACCAGGGATCTCACCAAAGTCCAAGAACTTCACGTTGTCCTGAATTGGCTTCTTTACAGTGATTGCCTTCTTCTTAGTGCTCTTGAGTCTTGCCAGTAAAGCTGCCTGCACATCCAAGGCATTTAGGCTTGTTGCTAAATCAGAGAAGAGGAATCAATGCAACCAGACCGTATTATACTGACATTATACATCAGAGCGCTCTGCCAATTACCTCATATACATGCACCAGCTGCCCGATGCAATGAGACAACATACTGTAATGCTGCACTTGTGGCGGAACTGCTCCCCGGGGACATCAGTGCCATGCCGGAGACATCAGAGGAAGGCAGCATTATGTCTCTGCTCTACTACAACAGGCTTATGTATTTTATTTCTGAGCTTAGAGTTGATCTTTCAGCTGGAAATCAGGGGTGTAAATAAGCCCATGGCTGGATAGGGCTTCTCATCAGGTATGCCTTCAAGTGTGTTCTCCATAAGCTTATTCGATAATATGCAAATAAAGCTCAAATGTCCAGGGGGAGTTCCCCCAAGAGCCCAGGCAGGTCCAGCCCATCTCCTCCTTATCACTGTCCTGTTTTGGTTTTCACCTACCCTGTTTGACTGACAGGTTCTAGATAAAGGGGAAATGGGCTGGACTTACCTGGGCTCCTGCCGTGCTGAGGAACACCCCCTGGACAATTGAGCCTCATTTGCATATTAATAAAAAAAAAATTGTACATTTTAACAATAGAGCAGAATGGGGTATTAAAATATAAAAAGTAAGCTCTATCTGGCTATGGGTTTATTTAAAGCATTGTTTCCTGCTGAAAGGTTCACATTTGTTGGTGTAAGTGCACGTACAGAGTGAGTGATGTATTTTCTTTACCCGAAGTAGATGGCCGCTTAGGGCGCCATTAGAAAAAATCAATGCGCTACCTATTAGAGATATGGTAAGGGGCACAGTCAGCCCTGTGAGCTGTATGAAAGCTGGAGTATGTATCATAAAAGAGAACACAAGGGAAAGGTGGCCAAGCAGTCAATTCAATGAATTATTGTCCATCTGACAGGTACCATGTTGAACTTTTAAAGGGTCGATGGTAGTGAGAAGCTTTCTCAAACTCGTCAGTAGCTCTTCATTGCTAGAATTCATACAAAACTATATTAAGTTTCTTTTATCAAATGCTTGTGCACATGATAACATCATATAATCTCCCCACAGCTTAAAGATGGGCAATATAGAAATCTATTCTATATATTCATGTCATCATTCCCAAATAGCTGTCTCATAGTGGAACGGGATAGATGTGGAAAGGACGGCACTTCCGTCAGTGGTGCTCTGGGTGGTGGGTATCCAGACAGGTAGTAGAGAAGACCCGGCCCTCACCAAGTAGTTCAGCTAATTTCTTATAGTGCAATAAGCATCAGGTACAATAAGGACGTGGCCTTCATCAGCTTAAGGAGTACTCCTTAAAGGGAACCAATCACGCCAAAAACACAGCTAATGCTAAGGAAACTTGCTGTTACATGCTTCCCAAACATACCCTTGTAGCCTGTGTCCCATGTACATATAAAACGCAATTTTGGTTTTATAATCTCCTGCGCTGTATGTAAATTACCAGTCAAATAGTCTGATCGGGACGTGTGGCTCCTCCAGCTAGTCATGGTCCTGGGCGGGCTTCAGCGACGTAATCACGCCCCTCTGGGCATGACTAAAGGCACTATGCTCTTGTGACATCACCCGGGAGCTGCACATGCGCAGTACAGCAACACCTTCTCCCACTGTACTGCACATGCGCAGGAGACTATAAAACTAAGATTGCATTTTATATGTACATGGGACCCATTCTACAAGAGTATGTTTGGGAAGGGTGCTGGGTGATGTACCGGAGGATCCTCTGGTCCTCTGCTTGGCCAGTTTGACACTGTGTACCAGTACGTTTCCTTAGCATTAGGTACGTTTTTGGCATGATTGGTTCCCATTAAGCTGATAAAGGCCATTAAGCTGATAAACGCATCATTATTGTACCTGATGCTTATTGCATTATAACAAATGAGCAGAACTACTTGGTGAGTGCCGGGGTCTTCCCCACTACCAGTCCTCATACTGGAACGGGGCATGGCATGAATATGTACACAAGATGCATGGTAAGAAAAATGCAAAAGGATTACGTAGCAAATTTTAACATTAAGAAAATCCTTGGATAAATGTAGATAAAACACAGCAGGCAATGAAGTTATTCTCAGAGCAAGGATAACCATCTGTCTAAATGAACAAACCTGGATCAAAATGGGCCTCCACTATGGCCCTGATGGAGTTGCTCGGTCCCAGGTCCCGCACTCGTATGCTTCTAAAGTCCCTCTTCACCTCTGAATTTCGGAGAAGATTATCCAACTAGAGAAAAGAGATAGGATGGTCATTCACTGCGCAGGAGGACATCATATATCTATAATAGTGCATTATGTAAAGTGAGAAATAGCTGATGAATTCAAAGGAATATAAGAGTAGTAGTTCAGGAAGGAGTGGAATATGGAGACTTATTTAGCTTTTACACATAGTTATGTTCTTCCCTTGACCTGTGCTCACATTGCAGAATTACTAGGAGGACATTTTCAGAAGCTGGTGTCATTTCCATAAAACCTCTCGCTGCCTCCCTGCTATGGGAACACGAAATAAATTGAATACAATCTAGTTCTTTCTCCTTTGGCACTGAAGAAAATTGCAAAAAAATACCCCCAAAATAAGTCAGGCATTAACTAATGTGCCATTTCTCTCGCCATCATTCTTTGATGTTCACAACAGTATAGAAAGAAAGCGACAAGGTAGAGATGGCAGACATTTTGTTGCACTGAAAATGACAATTTCTGTAGTTTAGAATAAAGGCAAGGAAATTGCAGTCATAACAGTAAGAGGTATTCTTCATGCATTAGCTATTCATGATTTCAGGCCCTGAGGTTATTTTATTTACTGCCACGAGGCAAGTTAGAAAGTCCCAGAAAGTAAGACCATGCGGTCCCTATGGGCATCTTGAAGAGGTCTTGTCTAGGTCTGCAGAGAACGGCCATTGTTAGTAAGCAAGGAGGAGGGAAACGCTCCAGATATGCCTGTCCTCGGTGGTAAACCTGGCGTTACAATGAGGGTCCATCTTGATCTTTGTTATGGGGGCCCAATATCTTCTATGGATTTTGCTGCCATAATAATATGTGATTTGTCTGCTCCTTAAATATTTAGTTTATATTTGTTTATTTAGGGTTCGTGGCGACTCTTCAGTGACTTTCCCTATGATTATTTCTTAATGGAGAAGACATGGGCTTTTTTTTTTTTTTAATGCTGTGGAAGAGGTGGGTGAACATAGAAACATACACTCACCTCTTAGGCTCCAGAGCAGGGTCCACTGTCCTCCGCACCTGTCCTCCGGTTCCTGGACACTTCTAGTGGGATGTGGGAAATTACGCTGTCAGGCCTGCTCAGCTAGTCAGCGACAGAGTGGGACCCTGCTATGGTCGCTCGCTGACTGGCTGAGCGGGCTTGGAACGTCACGTCCTAGATCCCACTCAGACCTGGAAGCGGCCGGGGACCAGGGGTCCGGAGTGGAGGCAAGCTGACCCTGCCCTGGAGCCGGGGAGGTGAGTGCATGTTGTTATGTTCCCCCACCTTCCCCCAGCAGTTCTGAAAGAGAAAAGTCTTTTGGATTGGATTTTCACCAGGATGGAGAAAGATTTCTGGATGGACTCATTACCATTCACCATAGTTACAATAAACAAACTGGGTAAAGGAGAACTCTAAAAAAATATATATTTCTAATCAACTGGTAAGTTCTAGAGATGATCGAACAGCGGGAATAAAAAGGCGATTGTTCGAGTTCAAACAAACCTGAAAATTCCCGATGTTCGATCATCCCTAGTAAGTTCTATAGATTTGTAATTTTCTTTCACTCAAGCAAATTATAGCTCTCAATCACCTCAATGGGAAGTGAGCTGCAGTACTCCAGCCTTGCCACTGCACAATGTACGGCGCCATCTGCTTCCTGCTCTGTTTCAGTGGGTATTCTGGCATCACGGTTCAGCCAAACAGCTGATCAGCAGGGCTGTAAGGTATCATCACCCGGCCAATCTGATACTAAGCTGATATTGAATCAAATTTTGCCTGGAAGACCTTTTTAAATATCAATCTCACCCCAAAGCTATGATCCATTTTCTGGCTTTAGACCAGTGTTTAAATCAAAGCCTAAATAGATTTTAACATTTTAACAATTGACACACTACAATGGCCATTGCAGGGGACATAAAACATCACATGGAGGCCATTCACACAATTTATTAAATAATATGGCAGCTGGATCTCCACCATCTATAGGTACACCTGAGTGTAGCTCAAAAGCTCAATTGTTTATTGTCTCTACCCACTACTCTAAAAATACCCTAGTAAGTTCTGTAGCCTCCCGGTAATGTAGTCCTGTCAATTACTTATGGAAGTATCCAATCCATTCCCCCCAACCGGATGACATCTATCTGTTTGCTGCTTATATCCACGAGGCAGAATTCATATGCATGAGCCTCTTACGATAGTCGGTCTTTTCATTAGCCGACAAAGAAGCTGCTTCCGCCGTTTAGAATTGACGGGTGCGTTTTAAATTTCATATCTGAAAGCGATATTGAAATTAATGTTGGAAATAGGGAAAGGGCATTGCATTTCTTTGAGATTAGCCGAACACCCTATTATCACGATAGTTAGTAGTCCACCTCCTGTTCATTTTCGTAGTATCGTTTAGAAATGCATGAGACATTTAATCCACAAATGGAATCTGGCTGCTGACAGCTGCGGAGTACGAGGAGAGGCACCACGGTGACCCTGCCGCTGCTGTCTGCTCAATAGACTTGGCTGTCTCGCATGCCATCCATCCCAATAAATTTTATGTACAATAAATTGATTTGGATATACATAAAAGAGGAATCTGATAAAAAGCTAACGCCAGACGAACCGGCCTCCTCTCGTCGAAGGGAAAAATAAATGGCACAGTCATTGTGCTCCCGCAGATTTATGAATGTTAAGGTCATTTTCATGTGTATGATAAAATCACATTACTTGACAAGAGCCCGGAATGAGGGTTGCAGAGGAACATGGCACTTTTGCTGTTCCGAGATGCCAAATGCCCTTTAAGTCAATCACTTGGTAGATACAAGAGATACGCGGAAAATGAAATTATCATTAAGACGTAAACTGGAGGAATAGCGGCCTAATGAACGCATTTCATATTCATTAATTCTCTAGTTATGCTGGTTTCTGTGGAAACTAAATATTAATACACATAAAGGGAAAGAGGACAATTCCTGACAATCCTTTAATAAACTCCCTTCTGTCTGACAATATGGAACACACAGTGTTATGCACTGATCTGCCAAAACAATAAAGCCTAACTGTAAGGGAACCCGGGACCTGGATGGAATACAGGGACAGACAGATAATGGGAGCCCTAGCGCTAGGCCCCTAAAGACTATCCGCACCTACTTGCCAACCCTACCATAGGCGGTTGCAGCAACTGGGCGATGGTCAAACCGGAAAAAGCAGAACAGTACAAGAAGAGCAGCAAAAATGGAGGTCTGAAGGACAGGCAAAGAGGTCAGAATATCAAGCACTAGAATCCAATATGAAACGCCAGCTCTAGTAACAAGAGACTATTGCGAGCAAGAGGATTTCATATGAAATGCCAGAGCCTGGTCCAGAGTGTTATTGGACCAGCCCTCTGACATCCAGCCCACACAGAACACAGACTGGCAGGGAATGGAGATAAGAAGAGAAGGCAACTGTCCATCCCTATTCAGTCTAAACCATCTGCAGCCCGGCTAAGGCAGAAGAACACAGACGGGTGCGGTGGAGAACCTGTCAATCACCACACAGCGAGTGCTGAAATAAGACAGAGTTCAGACTGGTAGGGAACATGCACACTGAATCATACCCAAAAGTGCAGTGTCATATGTATAGTACTTGATGGGCAAAGGACGGTACTGAGCTCTGAACAGGTGCACACATAACCGTAACAGTGTGTAAGCCAGCCTGATGCCACCAAATGTGCTGTGACCCATCAAGGCATGGACTCAAGGCCAGGAGAGTCTTGGTGTACGGGTGAATATACCACTAGGTACATCGTTTTGTGTTTTTTACATTAACAGACCGGCGCCGGCACAGGCATGCCCATGCTATGGTCCTTTTTTTGAACCTCCACCGGGTTCCCATGCACGGTGCCAGTCTATTCCCAAGCACCGGCATGAAGCACTAGGGATAGGCCCACCGGCCCCCAGTGTGACAAAACCTTCTCCCCTCTGTAACACAGCTCTATTAGAATCAATGGAACTGCATCACAGAGGGGAGAACCGGGAACCGGACAGCGGTTCAAAAAAGCATCAGCATCCAGTGCTAGTCGGTTTATGTAAAAAACACAAAGCGATGAACCTAGTGGTATTTCCAATACAGTAGCTCTTCCATGGGATCGGGCCTAACTGGCTAGCTTGTATTCTGCATGTGGAACAAAAAATGTATGGTAACTTTTTTTTATTCACATTTTTTATAAATGCGTATCTATTCTGGCCTTCTTTCTACTCCTCTCTAACAAATAGACATACATAGTGCAAATGGTTAATAAACACGCTGCACGGCAGAATAGACATTATTACTTTGGGGGTAAAAAAATGCTCCAAAAAAGGTACAAAACAATGATAGATGTAAGCCAGTGTTTTATATACTGAGAAAAATTGTGCTGGTGTCTTCTAAGAGAAGCAGTTATAGAGCAGTAATTGACATCTTTGCTGCACACATTGGACTATCAGAGCATGACGGTAACAAACATGAAGGAAAACCGAGGGCATGATGAACTGCTTCACTCTCCGGCAATCATTAGTGTAAAGCAGGCCCCTCCATATAATAGAGCACTGTATAGGCAGAATACATGGATATTTAGGCATATTCTGATCTAATCTCAGTGACTGGCAGCCTTGTTTCTCCATCCTGCACGGAGTACATTTTCCATCTCTTGGTTTAATCTTCCTCTTTCTAGTATGGATAACTACCACACTGGGAATCAATGCCGATTCTCCCTGGAGCTGATAACATACTACAGTATATCACAAGTTTAGGAAAGACCAGAGCAAAGAATTCTCTGATGGCAGCAAAAGATGTGGGAGTAGAAAGAAAGGAAAATGTGGAAAAAATGAGATGAAGAACGGCTGTGACAACGGCGCGATGAGTTTTCTATTCGATACATGAACTAAATAGAAGTTTCGGGATGGATTAACGTCTTGTGTACCGTAGCAGAGTAAGATTGTGAATACACTGGATATCATGGCAATGTAGTAGAATGAATGGCCGTGCAATGCAGTAGTATGAAAGTGGCTGGGGAGTAGATCACAGGGCTATCCAGCTGTTGCAAAACTACAACTCCCATCATGCTCAGAGAAGCAGTGTAGCTCATCTTCAGCAGGCAGGCTGGCTCAGCTTGCAGGTACACAGCCCAGGCTTTCTCACATGTTGGGCCTTACTCCCATGTCCTGTAATTTGTCCTGATCTAGTTGTTACTGGAGACAGATTTCCCCTGGTAACAGGCACTGGACAGCAAATTGCTAAAAAGGAAAATACCTAATAGCTATTTTTCTAGGGTTAAGGAGTCATTTTTGGCAAATGAAGTGATTTGCAAATACATTAAGAATCGTGGGCTGTCATACGGAAGGAAGGTGTTAGAAATGACAGTGATCATTAAACTGCTTCAACACCTCTATAAGAATAGGATAGAGGAATATACTGTCACTCACTGAATGAGCAAGGATTCAGAGGGTATACAGCAGGGGTAGGGAACCTTGGCTCTCTAGCTGTTGCAAAACTACAACTCCCATCATGCCTGGAGAGCCAAAGCTAAAGCTTTGGCTCTCCAGACATGATGGGAGTAGGAGTTTTTGCAACAGCTGGAGAGCTAAGGTTCCCTACCCCTGGTATACAGTGTTACACAAGTTCAGCGTATTGTACAGTATCTGCTGCAATGTCAAGCTCACAGATGGTTTCATAAAGGGTTCTGTGTAGTCCACATTTTCTGGCCTCAGTATATACTAATGTATAGATGTATCATAATAGCATTCACAGCCGCTGTATACCTTCACTGAGGCTTGTTCTTGTATATCCTTTGGAGTGCATGCAAGGCCTGGCTGATGCTCAAGGCAAACATATGCAGCACAATAGCTAGATCTATCTTTTGCAATACATTGTATTGTCATGCTACATGTTCTGTCTATTACAATGCACTGATATTTCATATTTCAATGTCGATGATAACATCCCATTGATGTGTATAAGTAAAGATACGTCAGTCCCATACACATCTATAACACAGTGAAAACTAAAACATGCAATAGTTTGGTCAAATATAATAATAATGACAGTGAGCCATGAAGGAAAACCGATATTTAATACTATCAAATCGAATGGCTGTTCTCAGCCAGCAGGGGGCGCTTCTATCCTATCTCATTATTCTCGCTCTTGCTCTCCACGCTGTGCACAGGTAAAAAAAAAAAGAAATCAGCGCATCCTTATTAATGTAGCATATGCGTTTGGAGTTGGCACAATGCTCACAGCTTCATCGATTTGCCAAAAGGACTTCAAGGTTTTGAAAACAAAGTAAAAAAAAAAAAAAAAAAAAAAGGACAATCAACAAATAAAGCGAAACGTAACAAAAGTATAGTGAGCAGATGGGGATAAGCCTATAGACAAGGCTTGATCTCTATCGTTTGGCATGTACTTCTTAGAAGGGATTTCTAAAATATTATCTCAATGACCACACAGCCGAAAATCCCTTATCTGCTCTTCAGTAGGCGCTGGCGCTTCTTCCTCCGCTATCCTGCACACGCAGCCTTTGTTATCAGTAAAAAAAAAAAATGAGAAGAACAGAAATGTACTGGTGGTGTGGAAGGGAAGGAGAGAAGCCAGTCCTCTGCATCAGATCTAAAAGCCAATACAACTCATCGAAACTTAGATTGTTTCACAGACCTATCCCCAAAGAGCTGCGACGTGCCACGTCTTCAGGATTTCCCATCAGCGAAGCATTATCAATTAAGTGAAACTAATTCAACCACCTGTTATCAAAGAGGGAATCAAAAGAACAGCGGGGAGCGCAGTAACAAGCATGTAACAGCTATATCTAGACGCAGTAGCTATTTTAATTAAATGATCGCAATTGAAATATTCTTAAGTTTTTATGGGATCTATTAGAGAAAATCGAATACTTAATCAGGGACAATCCCTTTAAGAAAATGGCAGGTTAATGGTTCCTTGAGGAAAGGATTAGGAAAATCGATGCAAATACAAAGGAAAAAAAAATAGGAGTATATTATATAGATATAGATAGAAGACTGCGGTATCTGTATACTTATCTCTATCCTGAGCACCACCATTGCGGTTTAGTGTGGTGGTCTCTCTATGCTTTGAGTTGTGGAATTCATATGCTCCATGTATAGACCCATTAGTCATATTATAAAGGAGGTCATCAGCAGGGGCGTAATTACCACTGTAGCAGCCATGGCAGCTGCTATGGGGCCCACAACATTAGGGGGCCCATCCCTGGAATACACTAGGCCTCCTAAGCTGTCATCATACTACCAAGGGGAGATGCCTACTGTGGGGGACACTATGTACTGGGGGGTAGGATAATAGGGGAGATGTCTATTTTGAGGGACACTATGTACAGGGTGGGATATGAGGTGAGATGCCTACCGTGGGAAACACTAGGCGAAATACCTTCCATGGGGGACACTAGGGGGGATGTTTACCATGGGGGAACACTAGGGGAGATACCTACCATGGGGGACACTAGGAGAGATGCCTACCATGGGGAACACTAGGAGACACACCTACTATGGGGAACACTAGGGGAGATACCTACCATGGGGGACACTAGGAGAGATGCCTACTATGGGGAACACTAGGAGAGACACCTACCATGGGGAACACTGGAGGAGATACCTACCATGGGGAACACTAGGGGAGATACCTACTATGGGGAACACTAGGGGAAATACCTACCATGGGGAACACTGGAGGAGATACCTACCATGGGGGACACTAGGAGAGATGCCTACCATGGGGAACACTAAGGGAGATACCTACCATGGGGGACACTAGGAGAGACACCTACCATAGGGAACACTACGGGAGATACCTACCATGGGGAACACTAGGGAAGATACCTACCATGGGGAACACTAGGGGAGATACCTACCATGGGGGACACTAGGAGAGATGCCTACTATGGGGAACACTAGGAGAGACACCTACCATGGGGAACACTAGGGGAGATACCTTCTATGGGGGACACTGAAGGAGATACCTACCATGGGAAACACTAGGGAAGATAACTACCATGGGGAAAACTAGGGGAGATACCTACCATGGGGAACACTAGAGGAGATACCTACCATTGGGGACACTAGGAGAGATGCCTACCATGGTGAACACTAGGGGAGATACCTACCATAGGGAACACTAGGAGAGATGCCTACCATGGGGGACACTAGGGGAGATACCTACCATGGGGGCACTATCTACTGGGGGTGATACCAGGGGAAATGCCTAACATATGTTATCTACTGGGTGGAGGGCTAACAAACGGGGATTACAGACAGTGGGATGGGGGAGAGGAGGGGGGCCCAATCAAAACTTTGCTATGGGGCCCAGACCTTTCTAGGTAAGCCTGGTCATCGGTAACCCTTTTGCTGTGCTGTCGGCATCTTGAGGTACTATTGTGCCAGTGACTGGTGTCTGGTGTTCTAGAGCCACCCTGAAGCTAGAAGCATTGTATCTGACATTCCATCTGATGCCCCATAGACTGAAATGGGCGTATAGAACTGGACGTATAGACAATCTGGCATACAGTACTTGCCCTCTGGTTTTATGTTGAATCAAAAAACACTGCCATGTTGTTTTTTTCAGCTGAAACAACTATGAACAACATACCCTCCCCCAGCAGAGTCATATAAAAGACTGATAAGTCCTGGAGCAAAAGTTCAACTTTGGTTTCCCCCCAACCTCACCACACAAGCAAGTCCTTATAGACTGATGCAGTCACCGGAGAGAAGTCAGCTGCACTTAGCACAGTGGAGAGCAGTTCTGACCTACTGATCTGAAGCCGCAGCATATTCAAAACTAGTCATTCATCTCCACTAATCTCCCTACTATGGGGGACACTATGTACTGGGGGTTAGGATAATAGGGGAGATGTCTATTTTGAGGGACACTATGTACAGGGTGGGATATGAGGTGAGATGCCTACCGTGGGAAACACTAGGCGAAATACCTTCCATGGGGGACACTAGGGGGGATGTTTACCATGGGGGAACACTAGGGGAGATACCTACCATGGGGGACACTAGGAGAGACGCCTACCATGGGGAACACTAGGAGACACACCTACTATGGGGAACACTAGGGGAGATACCTACCATGGGGGACACTAGGAGAGATGCCTACTATGGGGAACACTAGGAGAGACACCTACCATGGGGAACACTGGAGGAGATACCTACCATGGGGAACACTAGGGGAGATACCTACTATGGGGAACACTAGGGGAAATACCTACCATGGGGAACACTGGAGGAGATACCTAATATGGGGGACACTAGGAGAGATGCCTACCATGGGGAACACTAAGGGAGATACCTACCATGGGGGACACTAGGAGAGACACCTACCATAGGGAACACTACGGGAGATACCTACCATGGGGAACACTAGGGAAGATACCTACCATGGGGAACACTAGGGGAGATACCTACCATGGGGGGACACTAGGAGAGATGCCTACTATGGGGAACACTAGGAGAGACACCTATCATGGGGAACACTAGGGGAGATACCTTCTATGGGGGACACTGAAGGAGATACCTACCATGGGGAACACTAGGGAAGATAACTACCATGGGGAAAACTAGGGGAGATACCTACCATGGGGAACACTAGAGGAGATACCTACCATTGGGGACACTAGGAGAGATGCCTACCATGGTGAACACTAGGGGAGATACCTACCATAGGGAACACTAGGAGAGATGCCTACCATGGGGGACACTAGGGGAAATACCTACCATGGGGGCACTATCTACTGGGAGTGATACCAGAGGAAATGCCTAACATATGTTATCTACTGGGTGGAGGACTAACAAACGGGGATTACAGACAGTGGGATGGGGGAGAGGAGGGGGGGCCCAATCAAAACTTTGCTATGGGGCCCAGCCCTTTCTAGGTAAGCCTGGTCATCGGTAACCCTTTTGCTGTGCTGTCGACATCTTGAGGTACTATTGTGCCAGTGACTGGTGTCTGGTGTTCTAGAGCCACCCTGAAGCTAGAAGCATTGTATCTGACATTCCATCTGATGCCCCATAGACTGAAATGGGCGTATAGAACTGGACGTATAGACAATCTGGCATACAGTACTTGCCCACTGGTTTTATGTTGAATCAAAAAACACTGCCATGTTGTTTTTTTCAGCTGAAACAACTATGAACAACATACCCTCCCCCAGCAGAGTCATATAAAAGACTGATAAGTCCTGGAACAAAAGTTCAACTTTGGTTTCCCCCCAACCTCACCACACAAGCAAGTCCTTATAGACTGATACAGTCACCGGAGAGAAGTCAGCTGCACTTAGCACAGTGGAGAGCAGTTCTGACCTACTGATCTGAAGCCGCAGCATATTCAAAACTAGTCATTCATCTCCACTAATCTCCCACTATGAAGCAATGTCCTGTGGGACATTACATCACTCTACATGTCACATTATGACATTACTTTGGTAAGACTGGAGCCAACAGGACACACAGAGGACCACCAAAAGGAACCAGCATAAAATTCTAGAGGGAAGTATTGCACTTAGGCTGGGTTTACTTATATCCGGCGATCCGGCATCCTTCTTTTGTTACAACTGATACCACAACTGATGGCAGAAATGCACCAGTTGACCTACCATTCTCTTTTTTGTATATTAAGCATCTAGGCCATACGGCAGAACGCTGCAAGCCAGCGATCCGGCAGCACTATTAACATGCTGGATGGTTTAAACTTTTCCATTAAAATTAATGGGATCGGTTCAAAGATCCGTCTCCCTCTGACGCTTTTTACCTGCACCGGAGGGAAATGCCACCGGATCGCCAGGTGAATGTAAATCTGGCCTTATACCTTTACACCCAAACAAATGACTGTGGATGGCAGGTAAATATACTTACTGACTATTGTTTTAGGTACCCTGAGGATAATAAATGCCTTTCTTCCATCAAGTATTTTCATAGTGTTGATAAAAGGTATCACCTAATAATTTAAACCATGCAAAGGTTTAGTATACATTTACGGACAAAAACGGCCATGGAGACACCTGATGGATTCTCCATCACAGGAGTGAACTCAAACTTCTAGCATTATTTCCTGATAATCTCCTCTTCTCTTCTCACAGACATAGTCATAGTCTGTATAGGTGACAATTCCATGTTTCGCGCCCTTTATACCGTTCAGTTTTCAACACAAGCGCCTCAGGTTTAATTACAGCCATTGCACCCTCCTACTTTAAAGTAAATATGGAATACATTAAAAACAAATTACTAATAAATTGGTTTCAGATTTCAGATGTAAAGTAGAGGAAGGGAAAAAGGTGAACTTTAGTTTCAAATGTCAAAAGCAGAGTGATTTCACTTTTCGGCGCTGCCACTGCTTTTCAGCTTAACAAGGTGTTAATTAAATTATGCCCTTTGCAATCTGACAAGGTTGTGAGCGGAGAGACTGTTATTTTGGCTCCCGTATTCTAAGCTGTTGGCCTTTTCTTTGCAAACATGGTCCGAGTAGAGTTTAATCAGCATATTAAAACATCTATAATATCACTGTGAAATCCAGTCCCTCCATCCTTCTATAGGCGGATCTTAGAGGAAACCCCCTATCTGGGCATAGGGAAAGACACCCTATCTTCAGGAAGCAAGCCCTATAAATATAATAGTAGTTAAAGCGACTCTGATACAACCAACCCACCCCACCAAGCCGCTAGTACCATCAGTTTGATAAAAGTTAATTGTGTTTTTTAAAGTGTGCCTCTGCCTTGGTTAGAGCAAAAAATTATCTTTAAATCTGTAGCAGCAGGTCTTCGAAGCCTCTTCTTTCTTCCTCCCCACCCTCCTCATCATTAGGAATGCCCCCAGGCAAGATTTCTCCTATTCATCACTTGTCTAAACAGTGCACATATGCTATAGCGACACAGGTGCAGTTTGCCTGGGGTGTTCCTAATAATGAGGAGGGCGGAGAGGAAGAAAGTAGAGGCGTCGCAGACCTGGGGCACAGACACTGTAAATGTACTCTCTGACACCTCAGGACCAGTTATCCAATGCTGCACGACATATTTCTGCAGAAGTGTAGTTTTAGGCTATGTTCACACTACGTATAAGTACGGCCGTTGTTGCCAACGGCTGTAATTTATGTGCCTGTGAACATTGCCTGTTTTTTTATGGGATCCCGGCCGGAGCGTATACACATCGTATACGCTCTGGCCGGGATCTCGTGCGGCGCCGCAAATAACTGACATGTCGGTTTTCTGCAGGCCGCAATTCAATGAACTGTGGCCATAGGAAACCCTCTCAGTTCACACAATGAAGTGAGCGGCTCCGGCCGCTTGCTTCATTGTGTGCAGGGGGAAGTTCTGATGCGGGCGCAAACTGATGCACCTGCATCAGAACAATGCGGCAGGAAAGATCATCTGGCCGGTACTGCAGTACCAGCCAGGATGATCCGGGCAGAGACCGGCCATTCCATGACCTGGCCGGGTCACGGAACGGCCGATCTAATACGTTGTCTGAACATAGTCTTAAAGGGGTACTCCAGAAACTCAACCTTTTTTTTCTGCTAATACATCGCTTTAAAAAAAGTTATTAATATAACTTTACTAAAATCAATGTATAGATAAATATAACTTTACTAAAATAAATGTATAGATAATCCACCATTTAACTTCCATTTAGTGGGATCAGTAAGGGGCCACTCTGGCCACTGTGCTGCCACCAATGTTTGTGCTGGGAACTGCAGGGCTATCTGAGCCCTGCAGTTCCCATACCCCGGCTCTGCTCAGGTGCTGCTGCACATCGCTATACAAAGTGGGGTCCTGTTTTCCCTGTGTACTGTTTGTTCTTATATACAATACTTGGGGGGAGGCTGCCCAACACGATCGCTATGTGTGGAGAACGGACCACTCAAGTAAAAGCTGCACAAAATTAGCAAAAATTCATGAGGCAAACTTTATTGAAGTACTGTGCAACCACAACAGCAACATGTCATACAGTACATTAGATATATATTCAGTAATATTAGTGCATAATAACAATGTCAGACCATAGAAATGCACAGTAAAACACCCAGGAATATCAATATTCAAAGGAATTCTCTGTAATGCTCGGCAGCACCTTGTCACTCGTCCCTGCCAGCAGCCGGTTAGAAGCTAATTGGATGTACCCATATAATATGCCTGAGTGAAAATTACTGTCTGCCTGACTACTAATCCGGCTTTGAAGTTTTAGATTATGGAGCCTGTGCCGCTATGGAAGTCACACTGTGTGGAATTTTCCATTTCTCTGAAAATTAAAACTGAATGTTTATGGAATAGTATTTGGCCCTACGAAAAGTTGGTCCCTGAAGCCCTCAGCATACATACACGCAGGGTCACCTTTCAAGGGCAGGTGTCATCAAAGATAGCCTAATGCATAAATCAGGTTTTCATGTTAAAGGGATTCTCGTATGAATAAGACCTTTCCCCTAGCCACAGGATATGGGACAAGTGTCTGATTGCAGGGGGGCTGACCAGTGGGACCCCCCCACAATTTCAAATACAGGTTCTTGAATCCGATGAGAGTGGTGGACAGAGGATAGTGGACAACACCTTTAAATGTATTTTTTTTTATTTAAAAATAATAGGAAAATCTTGTTTTTATTCTGGTCATTGCGCCTAATAATAATTTTAATAATAGCTTTCAGCAGTCTCCTCCTTATCATCATATGCATTATAGGCAGGATTGCAATGAAGGATGACACCAACATATGGCTAAGATGGGATCAAGCCATTCACAATAGGCAATGCCAGAGCTGAGCCTCCTCCTCCCTGCACAATGACCTCTGCACAGGTCACATAGAATGCCAAGAAAACTCATCCATAGAGGTCAATAGGGTTCCCTTTAAGCTGTTGTTTCCTATGTCCCTGCCATAAAGCATATCCCTGAATGCTGTGCAGAAATTCAGGTAATGTGGTCTCCCTCATAAAAATGCACAAAAATAAATAAATAACTATCTCAAAATAGCAACAAATAATAAATAGAAAAAAAAAACATGTTTCAGTCTATACACATATAAAATCTATACAATATACTTATAAACATCCACGTAATAATAACTGTTACCTGGAAAGAGAACACTTACTGCATTTTCAATGCTCCTGGCCGTCTCGCCAAATAGCTCTGACTTGTAATCCGACATCTCTGGGGTATAGAAAACCTCTTGACCCTCCAGCTCCTCAATGATGAGAACGCCTTCAAACGTTTTCGTTTCTGGAGAAATAGGAGAAGAATAGACAGGCGAGTTAATGGGATAATGCACTGATACTACCCAATGTTTACACACTGCCTACAGATCTTCCCTAGGCCCATCTGACAGGTGAGACGTTTTATGGCCAGTGCCTGGTACAGGGTTAGTAGCATGACACGAGGCTGAACTATGGAGGTTAGTAATTGATTTAGAGTGGGGATGTATATGTAGCGCCATCTTGTGTTTAAACATGTCACTTTACCAGTCGGGGTAACTTCCCATATGAATCGGCTTAATACGTTGCCTGTACTAATTGGGCAATAAAAAAAAGAACAAGGATAGGTTGTTAACAAGAAGACAAAGGTAAGAAAGGTTAGATAAGTGCAACCACATAATGAGAGCCATACAGTTTGCTTGATGGAAAATATGCATTCTCTTCTTCGTAACACTTTGTTCTACATTCAGTATGCTTTTTCAGATCAGTCCATTATCTTCATTATTGTATGCATCAAAACACACGTACATTAATGGATCCATCAGTGAATACAGATGTAATGTGAGCTCTATCCCTTATAAATTCCATTGTTCATATTATAACCTGTACATGAAGCTAGAGGCAGATAAGGCGGCTACTATGGAACCGATGACACCATGAGCAGTGTGACCCTGTGCAGGGCACCCGCTCTCCTCATATACTATAATGTAGAGGTAAACTAGCCTGAAGCATACAGTAACCTTTCTATGCAAGAAATGGAATTAGTGAGCAAACAGAAACCTTTTGATATAGGTACTGGACTCATATTTATTTCTGTCATGTGGACCCTCAACCCTTATTTGTTTCTATTACATGAGGCTCAGTTGTTCTAAGCCATGTCATTACCAAGATATGTACACCTGCAGAGCTTAGCAACTTAAAGGGCAACTCCAGCGAAAACTTTTTTCCTTTCAAATCAACTGGTGTCAGAAAGTGCCAGAGACTTTTAATTGAGTCCTATTAAAAAATCTGAAGTCTTCCAGAGCTTTTTAGCTGCTGTATGTCATAGACATAGACATCTGATACTTTCTAAAACAAGTTGATTTGAAAGAAATTTTTTTTTTGCTGGAGTACCCCTTTAAAGTTAAAATGTTTTTAAATCAACTGGTGTGTCACACTGGAAAGAATACACTACTTCCCCTGGACATACAGCAGCTGATTTGTAAACCAGCTAAAACCAATTGATTTGAAAACAATTATTTTCTCTGGAGTATCCCTTTAAATTATTAAGCTGTATCCCTTGGTCTATCTATATATCTCTATATGTGGATTTGTGAGATACAATAGCAAATGAACTAGTTAAAGTGGTGTTCTGGTTAAAAAAAAAATCACTAAATTGATAACTGCTCGATCTGGGGCTAGGGTCTGACCGTTGGGGCCCCACGGATCATTAGAATGGGTGTCTGTGGTTATTCCATGGGACTTGTGGAGATAGCTGAGCACTATACTTGGTTGTCTTGGGTAATGTTTTCTCCCACCCAGCCAGATTCCCGCTCCACACTGATGAGGGGCAACCCCCTTGAAACAGATGTCTGTGGATGAATACCTGGCCTTGGCTTTCCCTCGTCATTACACTGACTTATAGGGCCACTTAATATGGTGGTTTTGGTGATTTCCCTACAGGAGCCACCCCTTGGCTGGGTCCTTCCTGTAGGGCTATCTGGCTAGTCCTGTGTTTCGAGACTCGTAAATGAGGCTCCACGGGCTCTTATTTTGCATTGGGCAATGCTTATCCACAGCTTCATTTAGACTGGAGTCACTGGTTGGTGGTCCAGTGAATAAGTGATGACCTGATCACCTGATCACTCCTTTAAATGTTAAAACTGGGGTCCCATCCAGATATTGCAATGAGCCCCTTCATAAGCTCCAGCCACTGACGGGCCAGGTATTACAGGTCAGGATTATTATGATCTCCACAACACTGTTCATATTAAAGGGGTTGTCTATAATGATATGGTGTAAGAAGATTGTAGAAAAGAGTGATTCACTAATAAATTGATGTCAGGATTATCCAAAAACTGCTCAGCTGGCAGCAACTAAAAGCTCTGAATATCAACTAGCAGCTTAATGTATCCTCAGGAGCGCAGAGAATATGTCGCCTAAATGTTGTAATATAATGTATGTCATGTAAAGTTTCTTATAGCCAATGTGGCCATAAGAGATCACTCACTTGGACAGTTTGTGCCTTCCGTATCAATAGCCGGCGTCTTCCCATCTGAGCAGCATCCTAGAGGTGTATTGTAGCAGCTGGCCCTCTCCATGACGGGGGTCGTGTCCAAGTCTTTTCTTTCCTCACCTTCTTCTTGCTGCTCATCGCCTCCATCAAATCCATCCTCTATAGAATAACATAAGAGGTTAGCTGATATAACCATGGCGTATTGTGTGACCTAAAAAACTAGCCAACGTATGAACTACTGAGGTAGAGAAAGGAGGATAACCCATGGAAATAGCTATACCACAGCATTAGCCCCAGTCGGGCTTATTGTTAGGACCCTATTACACCAACACATTATTTGACAGATTGTTTTGAGCCAAAGCCAGGAACAGACTATAAACAAAGAACAGGTCATAAAGGAAAGACTGAGATTTCTCCTCTTTCCAAATCCATTCTTGGTGTTGGCTTCAAAAATCTGTCAAATAATCTGTTGGTGTAATAAGGCCCTAACTGTGCTTGAGAATCCACATATAATACCCCCCCAACACCACAGTCAATATCCTAACTGAAACAACGAAACACTATTTATGTGTTAGGTCCTTAAAAATCAGAAAACTTTTTGTTATAGACTTGTCCACATACTTGACGGTTCATTTCCACTTATTTCATGATCTCCGCTTGATTCCAGGTCCTCATCCCCTCCGCTGCCGCTCCCAGATTCGTCATATGCCTGAGTTGTAGTGGGACGCCTAGTGGGCACAGTTACTGCTGGTCGTACGGTGGAAGTACGGACAACATGTGTCTGTGTCACCGGCCTGTGAGTACTGGTGTAACGCTGGCGAGGACTTTCAGTCTGTAAAACTAAGGGGTATGAGTCCGTCTTTCTGCCCGGATGTCCACCGCGTGTGGTTGATGGTGTAGGAAGTGACCGGCCAATGGGTGGTGCTGGGGTCCCAGTAGGGGCCAGTGTTTGAAGGTTTGCAATAGTGATGGTTTCTTAAAGAGAAAGAAATTGAGAAAAAAAAATTGAAATAAAAATGTGGCTTATTGTAACAATACAAATAATGTAAGAAAAAAATAGAATTACAATAATTATTTACTCCATTATACAGTACTTTAAAACCACAACAGCAAAAATCATTGACAAATAATGAAACATAAAAAATGCAAAACCGCATGATAGTGTAAAGGGACAAACTTCCAGATATTATTGACATTGTTATCTGGTCACAATGAACGAAAACAGAAAAAAACATGATACCTTGGCAGGGTCCTGTGTGCTTTACTGTAATAGTCCGACCTTGTCTGCACGCAATTGTTTTCAGCTGACACCAGTCGCCATAGGTCACTCCATCAGAGCCGCAGACCTACAAACAAGCAAGGAATTTCAACAATATCCTCTATTCTGTCAACCGGGACATAGACAAAAAGTGACATTGCCTCAATACAGGTCATAGAAATTCAAGTATTAGTATCAGGACCATTAGTGCCCGATGACTAACCCCCCAAAAACAGATGTGTCTGATATAATCCAGCAAGGACTTAATGTTTTTTTTTAGGTCTAGTATATAGTTAACATATACATATAATATCCTATGCATTCAGTATGTATACATATAACTATAGTGAAATATAGACAAATGCTGATTTGGGGTCAGCTCACCTGCTACTTCCACTCACGGTGCACGGCAAAGCCCGGAGCCAGGGCAACACATGCGAAGGGAAAAGTCCAGCACCAGTGCAGCGGGTAAAAAACGTCCTTCTTTATTTATGCAAACTTCACATACAGGAAATAGACATGCGGTAGGTTGACGCGTTTCGGCGTATCTCACGCCTTGTTCACAACACAATATACCATATACTGTTTTCCCACAAGCTTATATGGGCGGTATCAGACATCACATGACACATAATTAAAAATCACAAACACATGAATTTAAAAACAAGCACAAAAAGTTGTACAAAAAATAAACCAAAACGATTGGGAAACCTAAAGCAAAACCGTTCTTAAACATATCTCAATGGCATAAACAGAAATGATACATAAACAATTTTAAGTTTTAGTATGTCATGATAAGATCGTGTCTAGCGTTTAGACCACCAGGAAATCTACTCCCCAACCTAAAAATCCAAAAAGATTCCCTGTTAAATAATTTTCTTTTAAGAGAGCCCCATCTAAAAGAGGGGGCTCTCTTAAAAGAAAATTATTTAACAGGGAATCTTTTTGGATTTTTAGGTTGGGGAGTAGATTTCCTGGTGGTCTAAACGCTAGACACGATCTTATCATGACATACTAAAACTTAAAATTGTTTATGTATCATTTCTGTTTATGCCATTGAGATATGTTTAAGAACGGTTTTGCTTTAGGTTTCCCAATCGTTTTGGTTTATTTTTTGTACAACTTTTTGTGCTTGTTTTTAAATTCATGTGTTTGTGATTTTTAATTATGTGTCATGTGATGTCTGATACCGCCCATATAAGCTTGTGGGAAAACAGTATATGGTATATTGTGTTGTGAACAAGGCGTGAGATACGCCGAAACGCGTCAACCTACCGCATGTCTATTTCCTGTATGTGAAGTTTGCATAAATAAAGAAGGACGTTTTTTACCCGCTGCACTGGTGCTGGACTTTTCCCTTCGCATATAGTGAAATATACTATAAAAATTCTTTAAAAAAATAATGATAGATAATGATATTAAGGGACTATATATGTATATTAGACAAATAAGGATTGATAAGGAAATAAACATGAAATCCTTGCAGTGATAAGGTCAGCCAGGGAGATAAGATATGACTGTAATTATATGTGCATGGGCCTGTATGCTCTCTGCGCTGGATGTGTCCTCATACTGTATGTTTTTTCTGAATTGATGTGCTCTCTATGTAGGTCAAGTGTTTCCTTGTTGTCATAATGAGTCTGTGAAGTCGTCCGGCTTCCCCTGTGCGTCCATCTGGGTCCAGCGGTGCACAGGATTCCGAGGCTTAGATAGCCAGACAATGAATGGAGGACCCAGACCCAACGTTTTTGGAAAAAGTTGAAAGCGAGAATAAAATCGACTGCTGTGAATATTTCTCATGTACGCTTAGCGGAGGGTCGGAGCGTGACCTATAACATCTAAGGCATAATAATCTGCCTTACAATATAATTGGCTTCCTGTAAGGAGCATTCTTTCCATATCTACAGGTAAAGCAACAATTCCGTCTTCGGGCTAACATTAACATTACTGAGATAGACCCAGACGGTAAATGGATCTAATATTTATGAATTTGTTCAATTTCAGAGCACTTTCTTAAATCAGATTATCATCATAGACACAAGGAATATTGCTCTCCCCAAGTGTTTCCCTATTAGAAAGCAGCAGGAGGACAATTGCTTTTACTGTGGGGGAGGACTATTCTATCCTGCCAGTTTGAGCGGTCAATAGTGGGCCAGGATATAGCGCTGGACAAAAATTATAGAATGCATACCCCAGACCTAGCTTCTTAGGAGGCTGATCCTCTTTTCAGAGGTTCTCCCATCCCTCTATGATTTGTGGGGAACCCACATTATAGGGGATAGTGGACTGTATCATTCCCCCCCACCAAACATTAGAACAAGCGAGGAGAAACATGTGGCTAAGCACTTCTCTTCCTTGTTCGCTGCTTTCCCCGGCTGACTGCAGAAGATGGGTCCTATAGTAGTCTATAGTTTCTGGCCACCCATCTGTGCCAGGAATGGTAGACATCCCCATTTACTTAAATGGGACTATGCTGTAGTTTCAGGTGACACAATGCAATGGTAACCAATAACATGGTCTTCGCACTGCATGACCTTTATTATCATGATCACTGGGGATCCCAGAAGAAAGACCCCTCTACCAGTGATGATATATCCGAGTAATAGGCCATCACTGTCTGAGATGGGTATACGGCTTTAAGACACAAAATCCAGACTCAAATGTGTATATGGATCTTACCTTAGTTAGATTAGATTCTGGACACAGGGGTGAAGGACACTCACAATGGGCCGTACCTGCAACCACCACACAGGTTGCCCCAAACTGGCACTGGATATCTCGACAAGATTTAGGAGCCGATGGATCTAGACAGAAAATGGACAGAAAATTAATTTATATTCACGATTATTTATGTAGTTACAGTTTAACCTAAATTTCACCAGAATTCCAATGGATTGTGTCGACAGACTTCCTTGATCCTTATATACCACTAACATAGACTATGTGGCCATCTGGGAGGACCATGACCCACAATCATTACATGATGCTCATAGCAATAATCCAGCTCAAATCTATAATAACTATGATGGTGGGAAGGGGCACATGATCCAGAGCATGGCCCGTCCCCTACCTTACACGCTTATACTATAATTTATTTTCATCAATACAGAGATAATTACTATAGATCTTCACAATGGTAAAAATCCACTACAATATTGATAAATACGGCAATATTTTATTCCTTGAAAATAGTAACTTGACCACGATAAAACTCTTGTGGATTGTATTCCTTTAGAGATGAGAGAATCTTCACTGTAGATATTGACATAAAACAGATAGGGTAATGAGCTGCCTACGTGTGCCGATCAATTGTAAAATGTTGTCAGCTTTCATTTTGTTGTGTTTCCAAGCTCGCTCAAATCTGTTTTCATTCTGCTATAGTCACTGAAGAAGGTAAATTATTATTGATTGTGCCAGCACTCGATACAAAATCCAGAGAAAATGGTTTCTGCGTCCGCTTCACCCACCCGTGCAACAATATGGCCTATGTAGAACCTGGTAAGAAGAATGCTTTAATATAATGGTCAATATTAGGACCCATGTTGCCGATGGTCATCTCTACGATATCGCTACAGTACAACCAGAGAATCAGTACTCTCTTTACACCAGTTCCGTAAAATGACAGAAATTTTTCGTTTTGGCTTCTATTATCTCTATTGTCTTTGATTCCCTGTTTTTCTAGATGGCAAGGTGCAGAGTTGTGCCACAGAGAAAACACGGGCAGTGCAAGAGGATCTCCCTACTGAAAGAGTGCCATGTCAAAAGTTATTGATCGCAGTGGGTTGCAGGAGGTATATAGCCAGGGAGAGAGCATAGCAGCTGTGCCATCCACTCTTCGGCTGTATCTTATGATCGGCAAATTCCAACAATGGAAAAGCCCCTATTACACTGGGTGATTCAAAGGAGCAAACAAGTGCCGGCCTGTCAGGTCAGTGATTGCTTGCTTCTCGTTCCCCGTTCGCTGCTGGTGCTATTACATGCGCTGGCAGCGAGCGGGTAAGAGCGAGGGTCGCGGGGAGCTGTGGAGGGTTGCTCAAATGATCGCTAGATCATCAAGGCTGCTCACAAAAGATAGCTGCGGTCTGCTGTCGCCGCTCCTGTTACATGGAGCAATGGCAGCATATCGCTGACGTTTTAACATGTTGAAAGACAACGATTAGCCAACATCGTGCATGTTGGCTGATTGTTGTCTTCTATTACACTAATCGATTATCGGCCTTAACCGTCTGGCCCAGGGAATGGATCACATTGCTGTCACGCTCTTTCCTTGGCTATATCTCCTGATAACAGTGGGACTCAGCCGTGAGACCTGCTTGCAATCAATAACTTTATAACATGTCAAGCTATATTTAATGACAGCAACAGCGGGTCCATAGAGCACACCAAAATACTAGAATCAAGGTTAGTATCTAAACCGGCAACGGCGATGACCTTACCTTTCTCGCAGCCATTCAGACCAGGTTTGCGTCCATCTGGGCACTGACTGCACTTCAAGCCAGAGATTCCCGTCTTACATGAGCACAGACCTGTCATCTGCTCACAGTCATCGCGTACAGCCCCAACTGGATCACAGTGACAAGCTGTAAAATGGAAGGAAACCAAGGTGATGACTATGTCTCTCAAGAGACTAAAAAAAAAAAAGTTTATTTTCTACAGGACATCATTGAAGTTATTTTTTTTCATCATATAGATTGTATTGCAAATATCCTTTGTGTAATCCAGAGTCACATTGGTCATTAGTTTCTAGAATTATTGGTCTGGCCTAAATTAGATTCTCGAGGAGAATGTTATTCGAGAGGCAAAACAAGATCACCTAATCTGTATGCTTGGCTGCACATGGCGTCCATTCATGAAGCACAAAGATAATCTCTTCCTATCTGTCATCTCCATGAAGCCTGTATCAAAGCAGCATATGTAGCACAGTACATAGATCAACCGGACTCTTATCTGAATACATTGCCTCAGGTTCCTCACCGTGGACATCTTAGCGTTATAATTTCCGTAGCCAGGTGAAACAAACCATAGGGGGGGATATTTCCATTTATTTTTCCAGTCTATGAAAGACTTAGGGAAATTGCATAAACTGATTTCTGATCTGTTTGGTAATAACACATAAATCCAGGAAGACATTTTCTTTCTATAGCCTTACGAGAAGATGCCAGCATCTACAAAGACAAAGTGGAGACCCTTTGGGCTCTTGGACGCAATTCACCTTTACTGTAATACCTGCTGCTTGCGTGATAAGTAATAATGGCTTTACCGGCATGACATGACATGACATGTATGCTATTTAGATAAGCTGTACAGTGGTGGCCGCTCAGCTATCTCCTCGCCTGCAGGTCTTGTGATTCCTTCTACCTGGCTCATTATGCCTGTTGTGCTTCCAGACTGACAACCTCTTGGCTTCCATTACATCACTGACAAGTGGCTGCCCGTATGGTGGCTGTGACCCACAAGGCTTTCCTGGACAATACGGCAAGGCCACCGTGTCTATTGCACTGGATTGCTTCCACTTCAATGCTTAGACAAGAGGGATTGAGGAAGCTATGTCTTGCTATGGCATAAAGCCCGATGCGCTGGGGTCCCCTTATGGTATTGACAGTGCTTGAGATGGTGAACGCCCCCCCCCCCCCCCATTGCAGTCATCCATCACGCCTAAGCCGACTCCTCATTGTGTGATTAAGTATCATGCCTTCAGCTTTATGCGCTTGAATCAATCCTTGCCTCAGGCGCTCACAATCCAGCGGGAATGGCAGGTTCTGGAAATCTATTCCAAAATGTTTTGTTGTGTCCAAAAATTGCTGTTACTGTGAAAGTTAACTACAATGTATTTTGCCTCTGGAATCCATAATTAACTGTATAATAGACGATCGCCACAACGCTTCATTATCAAAAGGTAAAGTTCTACTCATCTCATTTCCGCATATGTTATAAACACCTGAACATGGAAAAAAAAAGGTCACATCCTTCATAGAAATGTATGCCTGGCTCCGTTTGGCTCAGACTGTTAGTGAATTCTTTATATACTGTAACTAATATAATGTCAGTGCCAGAAATTGCGTAGCAGCTGGAATACGAAGGACTGCTATATAAAACTGAAGGCATACAGGTTGTATGAAGGCACATGCATAAAGTCTTATACTGGGGATGCAGCCAGTTTTCACCATTTCCATGAACCAGTTGTCAAAATGAGAGTCGGTCCACCGAACCGGGGAGAAGTGGTAATCCTACACCAGTGCTGCAGGCGGGAAACATCCAGTCCATCCCCACCTGCCCCCCCTGTTCTTTAGCTGGTATTCTGGCATTAGTTCAGTGAGGGATGGAGATGGCATAGTGATGTCACTACACCGCCCCCTCCTTTTAATCATTTTCCTGTCTTCGGTAGACATGGAACCGGCTACTAAAAATTCAGATCTAATTTTTATACAACTGGCACGGCAGTAGGGGATGTAGAGGTGGGAGTTGTCGTCAAGCCCCTACACCTGGCATTGACTTCAAGGAAGCATTCTGTATTGTGCAACTGAATTCATAGTTGCCTCAGGTATAGTTTTGCAATATTTTTTATTTTTCTGTCAGTTTATTCTTTGGGCAGGGAGAAGGAGGGCAACCATGTTGTACATGAGTTTCCCCAACCATTCAGTCAGTAGTGCATGGGAGTGATTCTATGTATGCATTACATCAGCTTTTTTTGCATAATGCATCTTTAGCAGCTGAAATACTCTGTGCTGATATTAACATTTTGAGAATTGTTTTTCCTGAACCCCAAATTATGAATCAATAGACAAAAACCTAACCACATGGCATTGCATGGCCCATTCTGATATACTCATTATTACCATCTTTCATCCAAGAAGGTGCCTTCTCCTACACAGTTTTAGGTCACGTTCACACAACATATATATTTTCATATATTTAGCTGCACAAATTGACTGTGCAGACAATTGAAAGTGTGGTTCCAGACATACTTTACATTGTCTGCAATGGCTAATTGGAACGAAGGCACACCTGAATGTCCCCGCATTCCAATTACAAAGAAGTGATGTTCATCTGGCCAGTACTGCAGTACCGGCCGGGGTGAACTACACAGACAGTGGCCGTTCTATGAGAAAGTGTGAACGTGGCCAAGGTACTCCATTTTAACTATTCAATCCGGTATTACATGTATGTAGTTCTATCATCTTATTTCTAAGTGACACTTACGTGTACAGCCGCTTTTCTTATCAGTCACAATCCCTCGGAAGTTCCAGAAGCCGGGCTCGCAGCGGTCACACTTCTGTCCACCTACGCCAGGTTTACAGGAGCACTGGCCAGTGGTAGGATCACAAGTGCCCCCATAGGAACCGTGCGCGTTACACTGGCAGCTGCCTGGGAAAAGCAGAATGAATCTGTGTCAATGACCTGTAAGGCGTTCATGTCATTTTAATTATCCGTTTCACTGCCAAGCTAAAAATCCAGCTGGCAGCCAAAGGTAAGAGGACACATAAAGTTATGCTCTATGTAGTGAGACATTAAATCTTTTAAGTAGTTCCATATGGCATCCTCCGCAGCCGGTGTGTCATTGTGTGCGGCTGTGCGATGGACACTGACAGAAGGTCATGAGCCACCCCCCCACAGCGAGGAGCTTCCGATAACACCCCATCAGGGATACACTCATACTGGGTTATTTAACCTTGTCCATTCACGACCAGAGATTTATTGGCACAATCCAATCCTCTTTTTTATTATCCCAGGGAACTATCACTTATTGTGGCTGTTTACACTACACCCAATCGTGTTAAATACCAGGCAAGTCATCGGAGGCGAAGACGTCAACTCCTGACAATAACAGACTGTAATTCCACCTCCTGTTTCTATTTAGTTATTCTGGTTATTTATCACAGTAAGCGACTTAGTCAATGAGCAAATATTTCCCTAGGACCAGTCAACCTGCCAGCTAAGCCTCGAAATGTTATCACCTACACGCAAGATGATGACTTACTCGCAAACGCTACCCGTGATTCATAGCAGGATCAACGGGAAAAGGGTTAATCAGTCGGAGGCGAGGCTGACGACACAGCGAGCAATATGTCACTGTGTATTTTTCTACATTTAGATCGCTGCTATTAATAACTGCGCACGGTAACATAGCAGGTGACAACATGGGCCTAGAACAGCTGGCATGGGATGCAGCCATTTCCATCTGTAGAGGTGCGGAGAGAAAGGAAGAAAAACAGCAAGATGAATTTCTAAGATTCACCGTGACTTTGGGATGAGTGAATTAATCTTTTAGCCGGCTGCTGGAGACGTGTTATAGAGCAAGTGTGCTTCTCCAGTCACATCCAGCAAAGTGAAGACGGAGAAGTGGATGGATTAAGCTTGCCATATTACCCTCCCTACAAATGCAGAGCTAGCAGCTGTCTGTAGTCCGTCTAACAGGTGCTAGGTACATTGGCTGACATTTATAGAATGATGCCGAGGGTGAGGGTTGTGAGATACGGAACTTTTTTTACATTATATAATGACTTTTATTTTTCCATTTTGCAGGAACATGGCCCTAAAGCTAATGTGAGTGGGCACCTCCATCTGTGCTGATCAGAGTGAGAAAGGAACCTTGGTTTATTTATAGGGATATTGAAGATGTTCTGCTTTTATACTATATCATATGTGCGAGGTGCTGAGATCTAGGGTTTCGGCTTTGTTGGGATCTGAGGACACATGTGGCACTAAGAGCACAAAGTAGACAATGCTGATATTCCTTCCTGACTTTCTTTTCTTGTTTGACCCATCAATGTCAAAGTTTTGTAAAGATGGAAAGAAAGTCATTGGTTTGTCCTTTTTATGTTCTTACTAAGGGCAGGGACAGAAGCCATGACTGTGACAGATAGCGGGTGACATACACAGGTTCAGGGCCTGACCTCTTTTTACTGAAAGCCCTTATTGCAATTACATAGTCTGTTTCTATGGTAGCCAATATGTCAGCTATAAGTGACTTAGAGGGTGGTAGGTGTCAAGCCATATTTTTCACATTATGGGATATACTTTACAATAAACACTAGCACTGATATGAAAGTGAGTTATGACTTGTATGGAAGCAGCTCTCCGGGATGGAGGAGAACTGTAAGGCTTTGTTTACACCTCGTTTTTGCCTCAATTCAATGTATAGGCCAGAGAAATCTCCTGACTTCTACATTAAGCAGAGCCTGTGATAGAACCCATACAGTGTCATCCATCACCTATAAGCTATTATAGCATCCATTCAGGGGACACATTGTAAGATGGCATCTGTTTAATGGATATGTCATGAAAAGCTGCCAAAAGCTCATATGGATGCCTGTGATGGATGCCATACAGCGGCATCTGTCAACCATAGATTATTATGACATCAGTTTTTTTTAAAGGATCTCAACTATGGAAAAGTGTAGTCTAGTACACTATTCTATACCGATGTATACCAGCTCGATAGAAGCCTAAAGGAGATTCCTTTGGTGTTGAGGCAATGTAATGCTATAGACACGTCCTTAGCCTCCATTGGTAATACTGTCAGATTTGATGGGAAGAAAATGAAAAGCATTCTGCACTATTCTTCTCAGGAAAATGATGGACACCAAAGCGGAACCCGAAGGACCCAATTATAAGTCAATAGGGTCCATCATATACAGTTGCTTGTCGTTGAATGGGTCCAGTACTGCTCTCATGGTTTCTGTAGTTACATATGAGGAAGGCCGCTGCACACAATAAGAGCTTTTGTTCAGGTGGTGCTCAGTCTTAGTTTTATCCTAATCAATCAATATTAGAAGACCATGATCTCACTATAGTTGCACAAATCCAATGAGACGTCACATCAATCAAAGGTTAGATGTTAGTAGGTTGGTGATAGCAATTTGTTGGACATTTTGGTTCCTGGGGACCTTTCTAAACATGGTATCAAGTAGTAGGATTAACGTCTCATGTTGCAGTGTTGTGCAGAACATCTTATAATCAACATCAGACATTACTCCTATGGCTTGCTATCATGTTAGGAAAGTTTGCAGGAACAAAAACATTGAACAAATTAGTATTACCAAGAGGGTACATAACATCTATCAACCTATCGGTACTAATCATGTGTTGAGGTCATCAATGATGAGGTGAGGTCATGGACTTCTAATATGGATTGACTATAATAAAACTAAGGATGAACATGAGCTCAATGTGTGTGGTTGTTTTCTATCGGTCTATTGCTTCTTACCACCTCATTCACTAAAGTGCAGGGACAGCTCTTATAATGGTAACAGAAGCCATGCTGGTGGTATGAGCAGATCCTATACTGGGAATTTTTCCAGTAGACATAGTAAAAATAAAAAAATAAAAAAGGCCTGATAGTTGTGCAACTTCTGGCCAAAACAGGACTTCTGTGCTGGGATTAAACACCTATTACAGGATATTCCTGCTGGTTAGTATTATGATCAACCCTGGAATCTGTTAAAACAAGATCCATGATATAACACATCTTTAAAGGTGTATTACAGTGAAAAAATTGTTTTTTAATTTACTTCTATTTTTTAATTTTCAGTCTTCCAGTACTTATCAGCTGCTACTGTATATGTCCGGCAGAATGTGGTGTATTCTTTCCAATCTGAAGAGCAGGAGAGGTTTTCTATGGTTATTTTCTACTGCTCTGGACAGTTCCTGAAACTGACAGAGGTGGCAGGAGAGAGCAATGTCCCACACTAAAAAGAATACACCACTTTCTGCAGGACGCACAGCAGCTGATAAGTACTGGGGAAACTTTTAATAGAAGTAAATTACAAATCTCTGGCACTTTCTGACACCAGTTGATATGAAGGAAAATTTATTTAGCTGGAGTACCCCTTTTAATAGTCTAAGGGGGAGATTTATCAAACTGATGTAAAGTAGAACTGGCTCAGTTGCCCCTAGCAACCAATCAGATTCCACCTTTCATTCTTAACAGATTCTTAGGAAAATGAAAGGTGGAATCTGATTGGTTGCTAGGGGCAACTGAGCCAATTGTACTTTCCACCATGTTTGATAAATCTCCCCCTAAGCCAGTTCAGTGGATGTCCACATATTCTGACTCTTATCAGAAACTATGTTCATAGACAATATAGGTGACATATTCCATGTTGGTTCCTGCTTTAAAATTAATATCAATAGCAAATGTGCGACTTATACTAGTATTGATAGTTGGTGTCCATCACCATTGATGACTTTTTGTATGTCGCTTTTTACACGATAACAACAAATACAAGTGCATCTTACTTGGGCACCCGGCCAGACCAACTCCAAGGGCAGCGGTGACATTGTCAGGACAGCAGCCGTACACGGTGTGACTACAGTGTGGGACCACGGGAGGAGCGCTGGTGGAGGCAGCTGTCAAAAAAAAAAAAGACAAAAAAAAGGCAATGGGATGAGGGCAGTGAGGTTGAAAGCACCACAGGAGTTACATTTCCTTGCAATAATCCGCTCTCAAGGCTCATTTCACTCACGGCGGCAGATCTATGTGACAGAACTCCGAATGCTTGGGATAACACATGGCGATGTGAGGGGAAAATACACAAAGCACATTTTCACATTAAAATGATGAAGCTGCAGCAATTTCACTAAATCAGAATGCCCTGCGAGAGATTGAGGTGATTGTGTGTTACACCGAGAGAAGAAAATATACTTGATTATAGAAGGAGACATCCAAATCAAATGCGCAATGTAAGTGGAGAATTATAGATCAGTCCTTCAGTAAATATAGATCTATTTAGGCTTCATTAGAACGTAGGCCTTGAGGCCTGTCACATAGGGGGTGGGCGTAATTATATTAAAGTACCCCCGTCACTCAGGGCCATTTGGTGGACTGAACCCAATATACATTAGAATAAACGGCTATCACTTATCTAAGAGCTTTATAAATATTCAGGAGCTCATCAATAATCCCGGCATGGACGCCATATTGATAGGAGAGAGAGGTTTACAAATGTGGGCCAACAACATGGCAGCTTTCACTCAAGCTGTCCTACAGGGGTGTGCTCCGGAATCTATGACATGATAGAATATGAACCGGGCCCATTAAGATATAAATTATGGATTGCTGCCGTTCTGTATGCGCCGAAAGAGGAGCCTTACCAGAAGGATGGAACAATAATGAGGCATATCATTGTCTTTAATCATCCAAATTGTCTGTACGGATTTGGAGAGGGAGATGGTGGGATTCTGATTTACATAGCAGCCTGGCACCTTAGTAAAAGTGCTGAAGAGGTTATAAAAGTAACACAGTATCTTGGTAACAAGTGACACACATAGCGGGATGCAAAAATTTGCTTTTAGATGGAGTGTTAAAAATACAGTACATCAAAGAGCAGGAGGATATATATATATATATATATATATATATATGTACTGTATATCTCTGCTCTGTCTGGGCAAGGTAGTCAAGTGGGCAGTACTACTCAGTAAGGGTGAGTTCAGACTATGGAATCCTCGTGGATAAATTCGGGCGGATTCTGTAGCTCGTATCCGTTCACGGTCGCATGCATATCCACCGGCTCCAAAGACTCCATTCTATGGGTGGGCCAATTCCGCTATCTGCTGAATGAACTGACATGTCAGTTCTGTCGGCGGAATTCGCCCTTGCATAGGATGGTGTCTATGGCACAGGCAGAGAGGCGTGCGGCCATGAGCACGCTCTAGCGACGGAATCCGCAGGAGTTTATCCGCGTGGATTCCATAGCCTGAAACCACCCTCACTGAACGCTGTCAGTAGGACCGCCCACTTGACCGATTCTTTATAGGAGCTGCTGCACAAAGCCAAATGTTGTATTCAGCCGTCTTCAGTAGCTCCTATCAGAGTGGTAGTGTACAAAACATGGGTGACAACTAGAGATGAGCGAACCGCCCGAGGTTCGGGTTCGTATGAACCTGAACTCTTGGCTTCTGATTCCCGCTGTCTGCAGCCTCCGTGGAGAGGGTGGATACAGCCTGAGGACCGCCTGGAAAACTGGGATACAGCCTATGACAAATCGCCATAGAAATCGCCATGGACAGTTCGGACAGAGATGTCATTAGAGAGCACTGTGTCAGACTGAAAAGAATACATCACTTACTGCAGGACATATAGCAGCTAATAAATATGAGAAAACTTGAGATTTTTTTTTATATAATTAGATTACAAATCTACAGTATATAACTTTCTGAGACCAGTTAATTTGAATGAAAAAAAGCAATCAAAGTCTATAGAAGATATATGAAAAGATAAGTCTATGTCTACAGAGGTGGCAGTCTCCGACCTGGGACTCCACATCTACTGCAAGTTGTTCATCATGTACTATAGCTGGTGCTTTATTCACAGTATAGTATGTGCAATGATTCTTCATCATCTTTATTTCAAAAGGATCTTTTTTAATAGCTATTGGCAGGTTGTCACTTTGGGAATTTCCATTGAAGTAAATGGCTATTTATTACAGCCCAGAGAGCAGAAAGATTGATGCCGCCTCTATAACCTATCCCCCAGCCTACTAGTTGGAGCGAGATTAGTGTGACGGCGAATAGTCTCAGCCCAAGGATATAGCAATGGGTTATAAAGATATGAAAAAATACTCAGTGTGGATGTCTAAGCAATTGGCGACATATATGTACAGTAAATTTCCTATAAGTCAGCAATAAAGAGGCTATCAAATGTTTCGGATCATTGGGCACCCATTGAAAAGTAGACAAAGCCGAGCTGTAAATTTACAAGTAGACGCTTCTAGATAAATAGCGGGAGCGGATTTCTGTTTGTCATTCGCCACAATTTGTATTGTTTTCTATCTTTTGCATAATAACTCGCAGGGTGACATAAAACTGCATAGAACACATGGAAATTTATAGCAATTCCTCTTTGACTAAATTATAGCATTCGATTCACATTAGAGAGATAAAACAATGGCTGGTGGGAAAACGACACTTAGAGGGTGAGATTATTACTTACGGGTGACAGGAGTATTATATTATTAGGTATTGTCATACTTACTGGGTCTAAGCGATAATATTATACTATTATATAATGGATGGTATACAGGGCTATTACATATGTTGTAGTTTGTTGGATTATAATTTACCTGTACGTTATAGATAGTAGAGTTATTGGATATAGTTGATGGAGTGAATATTAAAAGGATTCTCTGGAGGAAAAAATTATATCAGAAAGTTATACAGATCTTCCAGTACTTATAAACTGCTGTATGTCCTACAGGAAGTGGTGTATTCTTTCCAGCCTGACACAGTGCTCTTTGCTGCCACCTCTGTTCATTTCAGAAACTGTCCAGAGCAGTAGGAAATCACCATAGAAAACCTCTCCTGCTCCTGATAGCTCCTAAAATGGACAGCGGAGGTGGCAGCAGAGAGCACCACTTCCTGCAGGACATTCATCAGGTAATAAGTACTGGAAGAATTAATATTTTTAAATAGAAGTCATGTATAACTTTCTGACACCAGCTGATCTGAGGTTTTTTTTCCCTTCGGAGTACCCCTTTAAGCGAATGTACCAGTTTGATTAATGAATTATTTTTTCACTACCTGATTGGCACCAGCTTGAAGATTCCCGTGGTGTGGTCCATTTTTCAAAGTGCCGCCCTATTTCCACGTTGGCCGCTGGTTTCCTCCTGTACACTTCGGCGCGCTGTATGCACTGGAGGCGGGCCCCCAATGTATCTGTTCCCCTCAGTGATGTGCCTCTATCATAACCAAGTCTGGCCGGGTCACCGTGGGGAGGGGATATTGGTACACTAGGGGCACCAGGCCCACTTCCTCGGCAAAGAGCGGGTTGGACTGCGCATGAAGAAACCAGCATCAATCATGGCACCTGGGTGGCGTTTTGAAAAATGAACCACACCACGGGAATCTCCGTGCCGCCACCAACCAGGTAGGGGAAAAAAAAATCAGTAACCGAACTGGTACATTCGCCTTAATGGAACATTACACAGGCTGCGTTCACATAAAGATTTTTGCATGGAGAATCCAATGAAATCTGCATTCTATTCTTTTCTATGAGAATCCCACACTGAACTACAGTGCTGATTTTTTTTCAATAAGACTTTGGAATCTGCAATGTGAAAAAATAAAGTAGTGACTTGTCACTTCTATGATGCCGAATCCAGAGGGATTCCACGTTCTGTAGCCTAGAGGCGGATTAACCCCATTGAATGAAGTTGATTCCTGGAAAAATCAACCATCTGACTATAGCTATATAGGATGTGAGGGTATTACACACGGTCGACTGGAACCTTCCTTATGGCTGATTGGAAAATTACATGTCATTGGTAATTACCTAGTGGTAATATTACGTATTAGAGGCAACATTACATGTGGGGGATTAGAAATGAGTGAATGCACAGTACTATTCGCTGAACCTGATGGATTGATCCTTGATACATCTCATCTTGGAATTTTCCCAGAAAAGGCTGGAATGAGTCCCTGGACCGTGTCTTTCCAAAATTCTCATCAGAACATTTGGAAAGCAGGATGACTAAATGAATCAATGCAGATTCAATAGATTCGGGTCCAGCGAATCTTACGGTAGTTTCTCCCAACCCTAATTACAATATTACTCATGGTTGGTGAGATTATTATTTATATTTATGGTGAATATTATGTACATTTTTTGAGAATATTAATCGTAGCTGGAATAATTACATATGGTGGGCACATTGGACTATTACTCATGGTTGGGGGAATATTAATTGTAATTTATGGGACTATTACTCATTGTTGTTGAGTACCCTTTCATACCCTTTCACGGCCACGCACCTCTCCGCCGGCTCCATTGACACCATTCTATGGGCGGCTCGATTCCACTATCCGCCAAAATGTCAATTCTCTCGGCGGAATGCGGAATCCGCCCGTGCATAGAGTGGTGTCTATGGCACGGGCGGAGAGGTGCGCGGCCAGGAACAGTTACCAGCTTTGGAATCTGTCGGAAATTCTCAGCTCGGGTTCCGTAGTGTGAACCTACCCTAATAGAGAATAAATAGAACACTAACTGATCTGGGTAGGCCAGAACAGACACATTAATTTATTATTTTCCCTATCAGATGGGGGTCCCAGTGGTCCAATCCCACTCCACTTGTCGTACACCCATTTAATGGTTATACTACATGCACTTGGTGGGGTCTCTTGTCCTGTAAGATGCTCACACAGTGCAACCAAGCAAGGAAGATTATGTATTTATTTGGAATATGACTCCCAAAAACTAGCTGGTACAGTATGTCCTAGTCCTTCACTGAAGTATTCTATAATTTTCAACAGGATGAAGTCTTGATTATATGTTAGAACATGTAAAATATGGACTTGGAGTCTATGACTTTCTATCTAAGCTCTTTTAACCTTCCCCGGATTGTAACATGCAAATGTGGCTGTCTGAGAATAAAGAAAAAAGAATTCTCATTTGCACAAAGTAAAAAAAAAAAAAGAAAGAAATTCTGATTTTACTTTCATGAAATCAGTTTCCTGTGTTGTAGTAAAATGCTGCCATTAACACAAGTTCCTTCAGTGGGCGCCCGAGGTTACAGACGACTGATGATTTTGACCCGGCAAATTATCGGCACACAGTTGCCAATTGACTGAATACACATCATAAATTTTAATGAATTAATCTCACCAAAAACTGTAAGCATCAAAGAGCTATAAAAAAAAACAATCTCTAGTGTGAATGGCCTTCAATCTACAAACACAAGGCATGTGCTTAATATAGAGGACTGTGAGTATGACCGTCTTCTCCTAGGCCTGTATTACATCTCGGAGACCTTCACAAGGCTTGATTCGTCATGTGGTCTATCTATGGATAGCGTAATTCACTAGTATATTAGATAATCTTGTGCTTATGTATTATAAAAGATATACAATATATGTGAGGAGTTTTAAATCATTTCATACAAATTAAGGTGACTTTTAGCACTACAAAAATTTACAGCAAAGCCAGTTCAATTTAGAATAGGGCAGTTGTGTGAGAGCCTCTCAAAGCCAAAATGGACACTAAAGTAGCTCCCCTCCCCCGCCCTGGACAAGGAGACCCACCCGTTTAAGACTGCTGTTCTACCTTCTTTTTGTATAGCTTCTACTTTTGAAGCAACATTCCTTACTTTTGACCCTACTCCTGCCATCTTTGTTTATTTCATGTCCCTCTTCTGAAACTGATGATGATTATTATTATTATTTTTTTTTTTTTGCAATTAGAAACCTTAAAGGCATTATCCCAAAATGAAAAAAAAAGGTATAACTAGCAGATCAGTGGTGGCCCAATCACTGAGACCCCCACCATTGATTGATTGGGATCCCCACCAAGAACGAAAGTTAAATTTCCACATATAAATGGCATGCCCGCCCACCCCTCTGTTCAAGGTCTAAGGGTCCTTTTACCCGTGAAGATCTTCAACAGTCCTCAGCCGCAAACTAGAGCTGATTAGCACTTATTGGCAGTGCCTTTAGACAGCACAACTAAGTGAGTGATCGGGCCGCACGAACGACCATTGTATCGTTCGTGCAGCCATTTAATTCTATTGCTATCGGATGTACATCCCCTGTTTATACAGAGAGATTTATGGCCGATAGCGATAGATATTAAAGATTTTAAATGTTATCGGGCGTTTTCTTGCTCCTCAGCAAATCACTGTCACTTTTACATGGGACAATTATTCGCCAAAGAAGCGTTTCTAGCAATGCTTCTGGTTTATAATCAGACCATTTAAAAGGGACTTTAGGGTATTCTGAACTTGTCAATGCTTGGAAGTCTCATGGATAGTGAAAGGGGGTGGCCAAGTATGCACATTACTGCTCTATTCAATCAGCGGACATTTGTCCTTTGTTCTCATGGATCCCCCCCTGCTGATCAGCTAGTTTTCCAATATCCAGTGGGTAGGTTAGGGTTTGCCCTATATAAGCCCTAATCTAAGGGCCCTATTACATGAAACAATAATCTGCAGAATCAGGCCGATTCGGCATATCATTGCACCATGTAATAGTGAAAACAATCATTGGCTGATCTTGACCTAAAATCATTGGCCGCTGAGTGTGCGTCTCGATACGTGTAAAAGTGATGTGCAGCCAACGGCTGATGAATCTGTAAAGTAATTAGTAAAGTTCATAAATTATCTATCCATGCTCCCTGGTGTTCTCTTCACTTCTCCCCGCAGCCTCCGGTAAAACTTCAGAACATGTCTGTGAAGTGACAGGTCGCTCAGCCAATCACTCACTGGGACCAGGCCGCCATGGCAAGTGATTGGCTGAGCAGCTTGTCACTTCACAGACACGCTCTGAAGTTGCACCGGAGGCTGCAGAAAGCGTGAAGAAGTGAAGAGAACACCAGAATCGTGGAGAGTTAACATATGAACTTCACTTTTAAAGCAAAGGCTGCACGAACATCACTAACAATGTCCGTGCAGCCCTCACTGCATGATAATTGAGCTGTGTAATAGGCAGATCGGCACTCGTTTACTATTGTGATCGGGCTGTGTAATATGACCCTAAATAGTGTCTATCTATTTCTTATAAAAGAGACACCTATTCACCAATTACGGTAGTTATTAGAACTTTATTTCCAAATGGAGTTTACCATTTTATTTCACTTACACATCAATTCCCATATTAACCAAAATTTCCAAGCTTGGTTATATCACTGACTGATACATCTTTATGCGGCTTGAAAACAAGGGAAAAAAACAATGACGAATGTAGAACTAGAGAAAACTGAGTGTAGTGTCTAGATCAAGAGAGCCAAGAACCTATAAAACGGACAAGAGGGACATCAGTGGAGGATTAACTCTGCCGACCAGGGGCTCCAACCCGCCTGCAGACTACCAATACCTAATAATACATATGTGTATGTATTCTGCCCTCCTGATATACAGCTTGAAGTATAATTACAGAAATTTGGAATATGCTCAAATTACCCTGTGAGATCCCACAAGATATTCCGCTATTGATTTTTCATTTACAAAAGACATTTTTGTCAAAGTTAAGCGATGCGCGGAAACTTTCCCTGCTGTCCGCCACCAGACTTTCTGCCGCTCTAGAGTTAAATACTGTATTTCATATTTAAAGACTTCTCGCCCAAATAAGCCTCTCATCTGCTTACTATCATTTGTCAGCTGTATGACAATAATCCAAATCCTGCCGTGAATTCTGTGCCAAGAGATTTCGCTCAGGAATCTGCAAGGCTTGTAAATGGTCAGAGATCTTATCGCAGATCAGAGGAAATCATGAGGGAAAAAAGCAACCCCCAGTAGGGAAGGGATTAGAGGAAACTGAAAAATTATAATAATCCTGTCTCTCACCTCGGCAGGGACCTTGCCCGGCCACGTATAAGTCTTGGCGCCTTTCACAGCGAGTTTTCTTCAATTCACAATCATTAGAATAAGTTATACCGTCCGAGCCACAAACCTGTAAAACATAGAACAGATGCAAACCATGAATATATCGGACAGCTGAAAAATGTTTTCAATACAAACACCTTTAGGGAAGATAATCAATTTTTTCAAAAGGAAAATGTTTAAAGGGATTATCTAGGCTTCCAGAAACAGTTCTCAGTTCAGGTGTGGGTTTTGCAGCTTAGTTCCCATGAAGTGAATGTAATATCACACACAACCTGAAGACAGGGGTGGCGCTGTTTTTCACTAAAGTAGCTGAGCTTTATGTAATCTTGGATAACCCCATTCAAGCATCTACTGATGAAAGCTTTAAAGGAGAAGTCCGGACAGGGAGATTTTTTTTGAAAAGTGCCAGAGGGAGAGGATGAGTAACATGCACTCACCTTCCCTGTTCCAGCGCTGGTGCCTGCATATTGCCACTGCGGTTCCACAGACGCTTCCTGGTTTGAGAGGGGACCTGGGACGTAACGTTCCAGGCCCGCTCAGCCAGTCAGCAACTGTAGTGGGGCCCCGCCTCTGCCACTGACTGGCTGAGTGGGCCTAGAACGTCACGTCCCAGGTTCCCTCTGAAACCACGAAGCAGCTGGGAGACCGGAGTGGTGGTATGCGGGCACCAGCGAAGGAGCCACGGAGGTGAGTGCATGTTATTTTTTTTCATCCTCCCCCTCTGGCATTTTTGAAAAAATCTCCCTGCCCAGAGTTCTGATGGTTAGATTCTCAACATTATATCAGTGGAGGTCTAACCCCTGGCCAATGAGCTGTTCAAAGGGGCTGTGATATTTGTGGTTCTCAATGTTTTCTAGTGCTTGTACTAATAGTAGTAGCGGTGTAAAGTACTTCAGTGTTATCCTATTCAGATGAATGGTGCATTGTTGCATTACCTTGTACCGCTGTTACTTGTAGTGCAGAGATGCAGGTATGAGCATCATTAGTTGCTTAAATAGTTGTGCCACTTGCATGAGCATCACAGCCCCTTTAAGCAGCTGATCGTAGGGGATGCTGGTAGTCACACCAATGCTGGTAGTCACACCAATGCCGATGGTCTAGCCTGAGAATGTATGTTCATGCGGTGGTGCTGTTTCCAATATTATCACTGCATAGTGATGGTGGCACTATGATGTACATCAGAATCTAATTTTATTAAACAAATACCAGATATAGGGGGAGATTTATCAAACATGGTGTAAAGTGAAACGGGCTCTGTTGCCCCTAGCAACCAATCAGATTCCACCTTTCATTTTCCAAAGAGTCTGTGAGGAATAAAAAGTGGAATCTGATTGGTTGCTAGGGGCAACTGAGCCAGTTTCACTTTACACCATGTTTGCTAAATCTCCCCCATAGTATCCGATTTTCCTGGTATGCTTACCGGATTTCTCAGCACAGCATGGCAGGTAAAATCGCAGACGCAGCGATCGTCTTCAGCATCCTCATCCCATGAGCCGCCATATCGCCTGCAACGATCTTGTTCACATTCGCTGTCCTCACCAGACCCTGATCCAGCGACTCCAGATCCACAGTCTATAGAAGAGAGTACATGGACATGTTGGATTACTATATGTAAAGACCGCTACTCTCAAAACAAATAAAGTCATAAAAAACGCATTTATAAAAGATGCTTTTATTCTCCAGTCCAAACTGTGAAGGAAACATTCAAGTCCCTGAAATGCTGAGGGCTGTAACGCCTCCTCGCTCCCCTTCCCATCCCTGTTTAAATGACAGCTGGGAACAATATAGAAATAAAATCGAAGGCCCTGAAAGCTGCATTATTTAATGCTATAAAATCACTTCGTCTCTGTCAGTCTCTCTGCCTTGCACAACTATTAATTCTGAATAAATAAGCACATTCATGCGCTCCGCCATCACCACCAACACCTCAGACCCATCAACACAGCTCTTCTAATAATGTACCGCTGTTATTGTTGCTCCCCTTTCAAACCCGCCTTCATTTGCCATTAAAATAAGAAACTTTTAGTGAATGTGGAACCTGCAGACAATACAAGAAGAAGTCATATAAAGTCAATGGGTCGCTGTATAATGAGTTCCTAGCATGAAAAACGCTCTATTATATAGACGTCAGATCTGCAAACATCTTCACATGAAAATTACTGGGAAGAAAACAGAACTTTTCTGCTGTCAATTTACGGGAATAGAACACAACGGAATGGAATTTTTCTTTTTTTTTTATTCAAAGTGTATGACAGGGAGATTTAACCCTGACCAACTCATTGACCTTCTGCATTTATTACCTCAGCGACTAAAGTATAATTCATCAAGCCAAAGGCTATGGCTGGAATCAATAGTAAATCCGCACCTGTGGTATAGCCAGGGCTCATGTATATTCCCTGTATAGAGGTTTAGTCTGTCAATTTGCAATATGCCTATTTAACCTGTCTATAAAGAAGCAGCTGACTTCATAGAAGCGCAGTTTGTAAGGCTGAGAAAAGACATGTGTCTATCTAGTTCTGACTATTATCCTGCTATGTTGATCCAGAGGAAGTAAAAAAAAAATACATAAGCTACAAGTCGATTTTTGTTCTCTTAGGGAAAAAACCTGGCTCTGAAAAAAAGCAATCCAAAGAATCCGTAGATCAACCATCCTTCTTCATAATCTAGTGGCTATACCCTGTAAAATTATTACTTTCTAGAAATGTATCCATGCCCCTTACAGTGGGTTCACCATGACCACTTCCTCTGGCAGAGATGTCCATAGTCTTAAGGCCCTATTCAACGGGCCGTCAGTGAGGAGCAAACGACTGCTGTCAGCGCTCGTTTGCTCCTCGTTCCCTGCTCGCTGCCGCCACAGCGAGCGGGTGGATCCGGAAAGGGCCAGGGGGGAGCTGCGGGGGTGGGGGGGGGGGTGGTGGCGGGGGGCTGTCCGGGTGATTGCTGGCCCATAGGATATACCGGCGGTCTGCTTTCACCGCTCCTATTCCACGGGGCGACTGCAACATATCGTTGCTATATAAGTAGTTTGTCTTTCAACATGTTGAAAGACAAATGACTTCAACGATCAGCTGACATGAACGATGTCGGCTGATCGTTGCCTCCTATTCCACGGGACGATTATCGCCCGTAACTAGCAAAGCAAAGATTTACATGAATAAATGGCCAACATTAGATGAAGGAGACCTAGTTGAATTAATATTTACTTTTAGGGTGCGTTCACACCTACAGGATCTGCAGCAGATCTGCAGCAGATTTGATGGTGCAGATTTGATGCTGTGTTCAGTTATTTAAATGAAATCTGCTGCGGATCCGCAGCAGAAAATCAGCTGCGGATCAGATAAGTGTGAACGTACCCTTAAAGGGATTTCACTTTGGTGACAGAGTCATTATGTAACCAGGTAGATGAAATATGATGAGAATAGGTTATTTCCACACCTCTAGGTAAACACTTTCATGATTTTAGAGTTTGGACTCCATGGGTCTAGCTATAGGGAAAGCAATGTTAGCAGTTGTTTCAGGTTCATAGGAGCCCAGAGACTCCTACGCTATATAACACATGCAGTATAAATAGCACATGGTAGGTGACGGCCCTGGGAATACATATAACAGTTCCACAGGGATCAGTGACTACAACTGATGCAAAGAAATACATCACATGTGATCAGGCTTTTGGTGCTAAAAAAAAGTTTCAGAGAGGGATAGGAAAATGCTGCATCTGACACCGGAACCAGTCCAGGGTCCCCACGCCAGATGCCTTGAATGATCCTATTGACAACAATGTGATTTTATTACCACAGCAGAGATAGATATTGCCAGACCATCATATATATGTTGCAGGGAAATGATAAAATCCAGAGAAATGATAAAATGACCACTCCGTTGGGTTATATTCCTGAAGAAAGTGAGGGATTTGATCAAATCCCTGAACCGTTTCAAAGAAATGATCAAATGAACAAATTTCAAGCCTGGTGTCTGGTTCAATGTGCATTGATGTGCTGCAGCTTTCAGGTACCAGGCACGGCAGAGGGCGGACAGGGTGCAGGAGGCCCAAGATGGTGCCGGCGTCCCGGCTCATATGTGCATTGAACCAGGCACCAGGCTTGAGGCTTATTCAATTACTCACCCCAGCCAGTGTTAGGACGGTGAGGGGAAGGTGCCGGGAACCAGTGAGAGGCTTCAGCATTCAGGTACCAGGCATGGCAGCTGGGACGGGGAGCAGGGGCGTAGCTAGGATTCATGGGGCCCCATAGCAAAAAACTGTACAGCTCCCCCCCACCCACACACGCACAACACAAAGTACTGCATATATATACAAGAGTGAGTGGCAGAACAGAGAGCCAATGGCTGTTTGCTGTCAGTCCACTGTATTTAACTATTAGGGCCCATTAGGAGCCTTTATGGTTAAATACATAGGTGCAGGAGCAGGCTACTTTCGTCTTAACCCCTTATGTACTGAAGATTGTAAGAGGCACAAACCACACTTACATGCTTTAGCACAAAAAGCAGCAGATAAAAAGATGGCTAGTGCACTGATAACCCCTGACCTCAGCAGGAGCCCTGGAGAACAGAGGTCAGGGGTTATCAGAGCAGTGAAGCAGAGATTTGTCTTGTGCTTATTAACCCTTTCTTGTGTTGCAGCATGTAAAAGAACATTGGGTCACTTACACACTGCAATACATAAGGGGTTAAGAAGAAGGACACAGGACACTCTTATCTTCCCTGTGCATGACTGGGCCCCCTCCACTATGGGCCCCATAGCAGCTGCCTACCCTGCCTCTATGGTAGCTACATCACTGGACGGGGAGCAGGATGCCAATATGTGCATTGAACCAGGCACCAGGCACCAGGCTTGTTCATTTGATCATTTCTCTGAAACAGTTCAGGGATTTGATCAAATCCCTGACTTTCCTCAGGGAAACGACCCAATGGAGTGGTCATTTTATCATTTTCCTGCAACATACTGTATATATGGGAACGAGCCCTGCCACAAGCCACACTCATGTTTTTCTCTACAGTAAATGTCATTCATGCTACACAATCCGATCCCCCTTTGGTGTGATATATTGTATTTCGTGACTTGCTAGGAACAAAAAAAAAGACCAACAAAAAAAAACAACAAAAAATAAAAACAGATCAGCAAACGTAAAACCGAGAATTAAAGATTCATAGACAAAAAAGAGCAAACAGTATGGGCCAATTGGACTTAATCTGTCATCAGCCTTCACGGCGGCGCCAGGGGTTTTCGCCATAAGCAGAAGCGCTCACAACTTCTAATTAACAAAGCTAGTTGGACGGAAGTGCTGAATATGTAGAAAAATTCTCTCCGACACCATGGGTATTTTCAAAGTCTACTTTTTACCTTTAATAATAATTACAGAAGTAACGATTGTGAGCGACTAAAGAAGGAAATATTCTGGGACATGAGAATCAGATACTGCGAGGATCTGAAGTGTGAAATGAAAGCGTCACTGCATCAATCCTCCCCGGTCTATTTACGTAAAACGATCGCCGGTTATCAGCAGATAAAAGCATGGGATGCCGATAAAAGTCTCTCTTTCAAGTCGACGCTAAGCCAACAGTCTCGCCTCTCCTGCACCCCCATTCCCGTGCACACATCCCCAGCCTCATCCAAGCCATGCTGCGTTAATGAACTCATGGTAATTACACTTGTGCTGAATATGAGACGGGATATTAAAGGCTGCGCTCATAACTGATCACCCGAAAGCCGGAATCACCCCCCGAGCGTTGCTAGGAGACTAGTCAAATATACCCTTATTATCTGGCACTGTGAAGCTCTCTGGAGAAAGACAGAACACATCTACGGGACAGAAATGTTCATCCTCAGCGCTTTCAACGCCGAGCATGACAGAACGGAGGGATTAAAGGGAAATGATTGTCTCTCCGACACCCAATGGTGGACGCCAGAGCCGACCTAATTGGCCAATGTTTGTCTTCTGGCGCGTGCAGGAACCCAAAATACACATGGATTTGCTTTCATCGACTATAAAAGGTTGATCTATTCATATGTAAAATGGCTCCGCCGCCTCCAAATGTTGTAAAAATACAGATATACTCCTAATGTTTCGGTGGAAAAAGAGAAGGATGCGGTTTTACATTGGTGTCTACTGCCATTCATGGGTTCCTTTATAGGGGGAATAAAACTCACGGTTTAATTCTCCTCTTTGGCCTATTTCTTTACATGGGCCGAGCGCAGAGACGACAAGAATGCATTTCCTTCCATATTGTTTTATTAATTTTTCATGCTGTATACACGGAATAAGCTCCTATAAGGATTTAATCTGCACAGTGAGCGATGCCGACAAGTTTATCATTCTGTTATATGCATTAGAAGAAGGCTGCGGAGGAAGAGAACACATTCAGCCATGATATGGGGCAGGCAGAGACCTACTTTCCCTGAAGTCTCCAGGGTTTTGGATCCACTCTTGGTTTTGGCTAGTTCACCAAAACCATACCCCCCTACACACACACACACACACACACACACACACTCACTCACTGTGGAGGAGATTTATTTAACATGGTGTAAAGTAAAACTGGCTCAGTTGCCCCTAGCAACCAATCAGATTCCACTTTTCATTTTCCAAAGAGTCTGTGAGGAATGGAAGGTGGGATCTGATTGGTTGCTAGGGGCAACTGAACCAGCTTCACTTTACACCATGTTTGATAAATCTTTCCAACTTCAATAACTGAAGGTCACACCCCGTCAGTTATCTCTTCGGTCCATTCATAAGAATGTTTGGAATGGCCAAGCCTTTCTGTGTTCTCTATGGAGAGGGAGGGTTAAAGGGTTAAAGGGCAGAAAAATAAATTCAGAAAGTTCTATGGATTTGTAAGTTACTTCTATTTAAAAATCTCAAGCCTTCCAGTACTTATCAGCTGCTGTATGTCCTGAAGGAAGTGGTGTATTCTTTTCAGTCTGACTTGGTGCTCTCTACTGCTTCTACTCTCCTCTATGCATGTCAGGAATTGTCGAGAACAGGAAAGATTTTCTATAGGGATTTCCTACTGCTCCCTGGCTGTGGCTTATTTCTCACAGAACAAAGGGGTGAGGCAGTCATTTTCTATCTCCACCAACATCATCTGTCGGTGATCAGTCAGGATACATACACCTTATACTGAAGGCCACGAGCAGCAGGTATGGCTGACAAAAGTATAAGGTGTATGGGGAGCTTTACTCCTGCAAACAATGGAGTCAACCATTTTTATTGTTATAAAAACAAACTTTCTTGTAAGGTTATGTTCATAAACTCTAATTATTCTTCTTCATTATCTCAAATATGAACGCTCTTTTTACCATGGAATTCAATGGGAAAATGTCTGTCAGTTCTTTGCAGCCATAATTTTATTGTGTGTAATATTATGCATAAGGGCCTTCTTCAGGGCCAATGCTGTGTCAAAATGTTTTTGTTTTTCATGTTTTGTGTCCAAAAACTACATTTTTAAAGTCTTTTAAGGCCACAACTAGTGTGCAGTTTTTGAACATATCATGACTGCAAGGCTTCCAATGCATGGAACCATATGCTGAGTGCAGCTAATTTCCAGTTGGGTGTGCATGCTATTAAAGGGCTTGTTCACCAAAAGATTTTTTTCTTTTAAATCAACTGGTTCCAGAAAGTGGCCAAAATTTGTAATTTACTTCTCTTAGAAAATCTAAAGTATTCCATTACTTATCAACTGCTGTATGTCCTGCAGAAAGTAGTGTATTCTTTCCAGTCTGGAGAGCAGGAGAGGTTTTCTATGGGGATTTTCTACAGCTCCGGAAAGTTTCTGACAGACAGAGGTGGCAGCAGAGAGTACTGTATCAGACTGGAAAGTATACACCACTTCCTGCAGGACATACAGCAGCTGATAAGTACTTGAAAACTTAATATTTTCTAATAGAAGTAATTTACAAATCTCTGGCACTTCCTGGGACTAGTTGATCTAAAAGAATAATTTTTTTAATGAACTATCCCTTTAATGTGCAGGTGCATGCTGCTTGGACTAGAGATACTGGTGCATCACTGATATAGAGCAACCATTGTGGGATATCTTGTTAAAAAATAATCCTCAAAATTGAAGCTGAAATTGTTCTGTACAGGGAATAAAATGGTTAAAAATGACGAAAAGGACAGATGGATGTAAACCAACAGCAGCAGAGACGCTCGCTGTGTAACCAATCTTCAGGGTCTCAAATCTTGCAATAGTTTTAAAAGCCATCAATCTTCTCTAATGCGCCCGTGATCAACTTAATAACCCTCAACCACTCAAAGACATTACTGCCGTTTATTACTGGGCCCGGGAAGGACTGTCATCGCCACTTCGTGAAGGGCACAAGCAATAGAAACAGAACAGGAGGTTTGCCAATGTCTCTTTCCCACCTCTGGGGGATGAGGCTAGGAGCTGGCAATGATATAGTCATCCTCTTCTACAATATGAACAGGAATAGATGCCCTTCCAAGTGACTCAGATACAGGTGCTACCTAACAGGTGCAGTGTAAACAACAGCTGCCCAAACCTCTTCTCGCCCGTGCACACCTTCCCGTGCCAAACAAGTGCATTATAAATGACTTGTTGGACGGTGACAAACAGCGCTGTGTCGCATCTAAAAAGCAGAGATTGCATATTTACGGAGCATTATGATAGCTGCCATTAAGGCTCCATGCACACTGCTGTATTATGAGTGGGGTCTGATGGTGCCGGTGCTCGGCCACGATGCTGATTGTTCATGGCGGCACATTTTTGCAAGCTGCTTCCCTGCAAAATCGGCAACCATATGGTCTTTTCTTTATTGGCGTCTAGCAGAACCGTGCAGGTATTAAAAATCAACAGTCGTCCATTTTCTGCATCATGGGACCCTGCCCTTATGGATCCCAGTTGTATGGATCCATAATACAATATCCATAGCCTTCTTAGGGCCCATAGTGTTCCCTCTGGTGCCTCGGATTTAGTATGGAGGCTTATGGATGATTTTTTCCTCATATGGCACCATATGGCGGCACATGGAGTTTATTGGATAGGAAAGAAAGTGTGTAGCGCTCATTGTATATTGAAAATGTCAGCCAATTCACATGGGGCTGTGACTACCTAATCTGTATAAAGGCAAAACATAGGTTTTATGTAAAAAAAAAAAAAGTGAGGCTCGTCCGCTAAGGCAAGAATACAACATGGTTGTATTCGGCAGTAAAATATTGCAGGTATAACTACTATATAGCTACAAAACCGCTAACAATGAAAAATGGTGCCAGCGTGTTTTCAGCCACATTGCGGCAGCGTGTGAACGCAGTCTAACCGGAGCGATATATGTGAAGACTTCTGCAGATTATGGCAAGTTTCTCTTTGAGTGCAGCTGAATGCGATCGAGTAGCATTGATGTGTCAGCACTGGTGGAGCGAGTCTCCAATTATCCGCACACCTGCACAATCTTCTTGACAAAAACAAATTATAAAATTAGCAAATTTCGATATCACAGAGATGATGCTTGTTCCTTTAATCACTTCCGGGATGTAGATAGAACATGGGGAAAAAAAAGATGCTTAGGTAACATAAATCTCAGCCAAGTCGAAAAACAGCATCAAGAGAGTGACTGTCTAAGCACTGGAGCATGTTGAAGTATGTACTAAATCTACACCAAGATGCTGTAAACCCCAGGAACTAGCTCAACACCTTCATTGATTTTGCAGCTTAGTTCCATCAAAGTGAATGGATCTGAATTACCGAACACAACCTAAGAACAAGTGTGGCGCTGTTTTTCGAAGAACGTGTTTTTCTAATCCTCTGGAGAGGTTTTCGAGATTTGGCAGGATGAAAACACCCGGCACCCTCACCAATAAGCTGTTCGAGCCTGTGCCATACTGAGAAAGGAGCCTGGAGCAGAGGACTCCGTTTGCTGTGTAGCAGCAGCTCCAGGGTACTGCCGTAGCTCCTATTCGAATCAATAGGCTGCAGCTCCCGGATGCTGCTGCTACACAGAGAACAGGGCCAACTTCTCTCAAATCCATACTACATGTAGTGTGGGCACTGGACAGCTAATTGGAGAAGTTACCCGGAGTCAGCACTTTGCTGATCAACTATTGAATGCCTAATCTGGGGAAAGACACCGAAAAACCCAGGTGAATGGAACTGAACAATCCTAGACTTCTTTACTTAAAGTGTACCTGTTATGTCATATACACATATATAATTAATGCTAGCCTTATGTTTGCTGGTGGGTTGGATTTTATTATTGCAGCTCCAGCGGTCTGTTTAGTGTCCTCATTGCGATGTTCATGTTTCTGCAAATCACTCAGAGCTGACGGGCGGAGCAGTCAGTTACTCAGCTGCTGTAGTGCCCAGGGACGTGTATAGAGGTGTGTACATGGGTGTGTACAGGGACGTGTATAGAGGTGTGTGTACATGGGTGTGCATGGCCACTGGCCAATCAGCATTCATGTTCACTGGGCCAGCCTGTGCACAGCAAAGGGACAACTGACATCACTTCCTGCATTTTTGTCTCTGTTACAAAAGACCAAATGGCCTTAGTGTTGGAGCCTCGACTAAAGGGTTCCAGTAGTGGCCAAAAGTATAGCATTGTATTGCACAGATATAGTATATTACCTCCCCTAACATTTTTTTTGGGAATACAGTGCCCATTTAATATTACCATAGGGCATTATCTCAGGTCTCACCTTCCTAACACTATGGTAAGACGATGTTCAAAGAGAACACTCTAATATAAATCTAAACCGTGCAATTCAGAAAAAAAAAAACAATGTAGAAATCCACAACAGGTTGCTGGTATATCACAAGGTCTCTATGGATATTTAAGTTGCACAGGCTGAGATCTCCTTCAGTATGGAGCACTGATCAGGACACAGTATATGTATAGTATACGTATTCTGCTACTAATCTGCCACCATGCCTGCTGGTAATACACTGACTTGCAGGTTAAGCCTGGGATACACTGCAGTCATCTGGGCCCTACAGTAGCTACAATGTTATAAAGGACGGGAGAATCAGAATTCTATTTTTACCTAATCTTAATATTAGATGGCAGGAAAAGAGATACAGTCACCGGGAGGAGAAGACTTACTTTGAAATCTGCCTCTTCTGATCTTGGACACCACAGATTTGGAGGTCAGTACAGAATCCACATAATAATGAATTGTAAGTTTAAGGTGAAAATTCTTTTTATAGCATGCCAGTTACTGAGATGGTTTTATAGCATGCCAGTTACTGAAATGGTTTTGTATATGTAATCAAAACTCTAACCTGAAAACCCATAGGCACCCAAGGGTACCAATAGAATTGTAACTACAGTGGTCAATGGTCATCCCCTGCTGCTATTACATCAGAAACAGGGGGGAAATATCAGGCTGTAATGGGTTAGGGTGGTATTAAATGGGCAGATTAGTGCACAATGTGAACCATACTGCCTTACTAGCCTTGGGATTTGACTACAAACTGCACAAAAACGGAGCTGAAGATTAAGGTAAGAAACTTAACTTCATCGCCCCTGAAATGCTGCACCCACTTTCCATTCACTTGACCAGAAGGGCACAGTGGGCCAAAAAGGCACCAAATTCTTGAATCATCTTCTCAATGGCAGACCTTAAAGAGGTATTCCAAGAAAAATGAACTTTTCCCCTATCCACAGGATAGGGAAGAGTAGGAGATCACGGGGGATCTGACCTCTGTACTCACCGCTGGTCTCCATAGCGGACCCTGGTTTCTGTATTATGAGTAGAGTCACTTGCCATACCTGTGGCTCTATTTATTCCTAGGGAACGATAGAAAGAGCCAAGTACAGCGCTCTTCCAGCATACTCGGCTCTTTCCATCTCTCTATAGGAATGAATAGAGCTGTGGGTCACATGTCATACCCACGGCTCTATTCATAATACAGGAGCCGGGGGCCCGATATGGAGACCAGCAGGGGATGTGGAGGTTAGACCCCATGTGATCTCCTACTTCTAAAAGATAGTTTTTCTTGGAATACCCCTTTAATAAATTTCCTCCTATATTTCTATTCTTCCCTTTTCCATCTGGCTATCCAGGCATGATGGGATTTGTAGTTTTGCAACAGCTGGAGGTACGAACGTTCCCCATCCCTACAATAATGCTCCATTGGAAAGAAAATATTTAAATTAGTTTTCCTCTCAATCTCATATTCGTCGCCTTTTGTAATAAGAAACTAACAACAGGAAAAATCAGCCTTGAAATTGAATTACCGTCTTCACAGGACCCTGCCCGGGAAACATCTATTTTCTTCTTCTGCTTGCAGGACGCAGCTTGTAGCTCGCACTGGTTGTCATAAGTGACTCCATCGCTGCCGCACACTGGGAGGTAAGGCTGGCGCTCACAAGGCTGGCACACACACTGGTTGTTTACACACTTTGCACCAAAGCTACAGATGGTGTTTCCACAAGTCTCTGAAATACAATGAAACAGACACCAAAAATAGATTAGACTCATTAAGAAGATTTTATTGAAATTCCATGAATCTGGTATCATGACCTTATGTTACATCTTGAAATGTGTGATCCTGGATTTAGTATGAGCTGGTGAATGTTGTATTGTATCACCACTATGGGCTATTAGTTGGTCTAGCCTTACATCCTAATACTCTTACCACCTGCAGATATACATGGCATCGCATTGTTCCCATTAGAGGATATACAAGATGTACACAGACTTTTTTCCATCACAGTCAGTACTGAAAGACTCAGATAGCCCAGGAACACCAGTGGGTGGCCATTACCACAGGCTGGTAATGTGTTGTAATGGGTAAAATCATTACTCACAGGTGGAGGTAGCATAAGAACTCATTGATTTAATCCTTCAGTCTCTACATAAACACTATTTTATCATACTTTAAAACATTCTCTGTACTTGAACCTGAAGTTGCGATTTTCTTCGCTTTGCTATTACGGCAGACCATACATATTAATTTTTTTTTTGAAAAAAAGGTTAAAACTTCTTTATTTAATTCATATTTAATTAAAAAAGCACATATCAGTATACAAATCCTTTGGGTACATGATCTACAGCAATGCTGACATGTTTCAAGCTGCACGGTTGACAAGATTGGCCCAGTGTGCATGTGTTCTGAATAGGCATAGCGGTGTAGGAGCTTATCTACCTCTAGCGCAGAAGGCCTGGACATCTAAAATTGGAAATCCAACTGCTGGACCTTCTCTGTGAGGCTCCATATACATAAAATGATTGGCTGATCCCACCAAATTCAACAGCCCCGGCTTACATTAAAGGGGTGTTATCACTTGTAACTTGGGGATCGGTGAGGGTCCAACTGTTGGGACCTTTGCCAATCCTAAGATCGCAATAAAATTGTAACCACAACTGAATGGGAAGGGCAACAACTGTATCCAAAGCACCATTGAATCTCAATGACGCTTTCGAACGTTGCAGAGTCCTGAACTCATTCTTTAACTTTGGAAGGAATCTGAATCCCTACTATTTTTTACAACACCTTGTAATCTGCACTGTGGAATTTGTTTACCAGTGACTGAAGAAGCTGGGTGCAGCCCTAAGGCTGCCTGGAAAACATAGATAAAGCCTATGGCCTATGGCTGTGTGCATGTTTTCCAGGCAGCTTTAGGACTGCACCCAATTTCTTCAGCCAACGGTAATCAAATGACAATGTTCAGGTTGGCCTGGGTATCCAAGACGTTTTCTTTTTTTTTTCTGTTGACCATTATGTCATACAGAGGCCACCTCTATACATACACTAATAGGCCATGTTCACACGTTGTAAGAGACCGGCCAATCCGTGACCCGGCCGGTCTCACAGAAGATCATCCCGGCCAGTACTGCAGTACTGTCCGGATGAGCTTTACCGCCGCTGAATTCGGATGCGGCCGCATCCGTGCGCGCCTGCATCAGAATTCCCCCCTGCACACAATGGAGTGTGTGGCCGAAGCCGCACGCTCCATTGTGTGAACTGACAGGGTTTTGACATGTCAGTTTCTTGTGGCACCACTTGGGATTCCGATTAAAGTGTATACTATGTGTATACACTCCGGCCGGGATTATCTTAGACTTCAGCACAACGTAAGTTCCGTACTAATCATGGCCATTGCAACAACGGTTGTGATTGCTACGGAAATTGTGTGAACATAGCCTAACGTTGGAGAAATGGGGGTCTGTTCTTACGACCAGTCCCCTTTAAATCATCAATGCGTGGAAAGATATTTTTCACAGAGACATTAGATGCATAATGAACCTTTATGGAAAAACGTCTCATTTCTGAGCTCCTATAAGTAGCGGCAGAAGTTCTAATCCGTCACTGTAATAAATGACATAACCATAACTTCACAGGTACTGTACTATGAATGAAGAAAGTCTTTATCGAGCCCCGCAGACAATAGATGAAAAGAAAACTATTGCCGGCTGAATTACCAAGCGCTTCATCTAGCGAGCGCCGACTGCTCATAAACAACTGTGTTATTTTCATGCACGTCCCCGGAGAACATTACAAAGAGTGACTAACAAATTCATAGAAAATGGGGAAAAAAGGAAAATGACAGGTTATAACTGTACATGTTAATGTCCCTTCTTATACATGTGACCTCCGACCAGTCCAGGAAGCGGGGTGATTTAGCAGTGACAGAACCTTTGAGGCTTCCATGATGGGTTATTTGCTCTTTTTCCTGCTATTTATAAGCTATATAGTATGGGCACTTGTATTATTCCTGGAGCCGATACTATGAAGATTTATACCACGTCCATGCGTCCCTTCCCTGGCTGAGAGGTTTAAAAATAAATGTGTTAAAAATGTTCTCGCCGCGCTCTGCCATTTTTTCAGCTATCACGGACAAAGTGAAATCTCAGGATGTATGAGCGTTTGATGCTGGCGATAGAGGGACAAGAATAAAGAATCACTAGCCTTAGCACTAGGTGCCCTGTCTCTGAGGAGGGATGGGACCAAATACTGTGGACGGAAGCAGTGTGTCTTATCTACAGGGGCTGGGAAGTTAAATGCAGTCTATTGCTCTCTGCTATCAGCTGTTTCGGATAAAGGAGCGGATGACTGCAGTGTTCTTCAATGAAGTTCGGAAAAATGTCCGTGGACGCAGCTCTATGCCTCGAGAAGACATATAATGCTCAGTCAAGGAAACAAAAACAAGTCTCTTATGTATATAAGGGATATTGCACCATTGTATTCAAGGTAAAAAAAAAATAATACCCATGGCACATAAGGGAAGATTTATTAAGCGTCTTATATTAAGTTATTTGTGTTACTCATAACAACAACCAATCTCAATTCCTACACTGCTCTGGTAAATTTGTATAGTTTTTTGGTTCTAGAGTTTCACGTTAATATTGGATAATGGGCAGATAGAGATAAAGAACGAATGCAGGCAACCCTCCCCCATATGAACTCACCAATACCAGAGCAATGTTGACAGGATTGATTGGTAACATTGCACGGCTATTGATGAACGCACTGGGCGAGGGTCAGATTACCTTTACCATAGGTCCGGTAGATAGATAGACAGACAGACAGACAGACAGACAGACAGACAGATAGATAGATAGATAGATAGATAGATAGGAGATAGATAGATAAATAAATAAATAAATAAAAAGGAGATAGATAGATAGATAGATGATAGATAAATAGTAGATAGATAGAATATATATAGATAGATAGATAGATAGATAGATAGATAGATAGGAGATAGATAGGAGATAGATAGATAGATAGATAGATAGATAGATAGATAGGAGATAGATAGATAGATAGATAGATAGATAGATAGATAGATAGATAGATAGATAGATAGATAGATAATAGATAGATAGAAGGAGATAGATAGAAGGAGATAGATAGAAGGAGATAGATAGATAGGAGATAGATAGATAGATAGATAAGGAGATAGATAGAAGGAGATAGATAGATAGATTAGACAGATAGATAAATAGGTAGATAGATAGATAGATAGATAGATAGATAGATAGATAATCTGTGGACAATATGTTCCCTTGAGGAAGACTGTCAGACACATTTATTCTTGTAGAATTACATATACACATCATTTTATTTTATTGCAGAAACATATCTGGATCTTTCATCATATGAACACAGATAAATCTACATGTAATAATGGAAGTTTCAATTGCCTTTTGCAGTCATGTGGCCAGTATGGCTATATTTTTCCCGGTGTATCTACATACAATATCATACAAATGTGTTCATCAGCATAATCATCATTTTTAGGCATTGAGAAGCCTGGTATCACTAGAAGAGATATACTCATCCTTTACAATCTACTTACTGCAGTCTCCCTGTGCTGCCACCTGCAGGTTAGTCTGCTGCGTGCAGGCTCGTACATGGAGCTCACATTCACTGCCATAGGTGTTGCCATCGGTACCACACACTGGTTGAGCGGAGGGTACACATTCAGTAGGGCACACGCAGCGTCCAGTTTCAGCCTCACAGATGGCTCCGAATTGACATTTTTTGCAGCGATCTGGAATAAAGAACAATACAGAGGGTCAGAATAACACCATCTCTAACTCTCCCCCACTCTGCTTTCCAGATGCGTCTTGTGTGTCAGTCCTGTGTCCTCAACAGACAGCGAGGAAGCACCTGCACCCACTGTAATTAATTGACCTGCCACCCTGCAGTCATACATCACATGCTATTAACTCAGCGCTCTGTCCTTGGGCATCCTGACAAGGTCAAAGGGTAGAAAAGGGACAAAAGCTGAAAAAAAAGTAATGTGGGTGACTAATTTACTTCATCAAACCCAGTCTGCAATGTGCCTCTTGGGGAATGTCACATCTCATGTGAATTCTTAAAAAGAATGGGTGAGGGAATTTTAATAGATCATTCTGCCGCTTCTGCAATGGAAATGGCCATCCGGTGCGCTGGTTGTTTGCAGAAGTTCAGTTCTCGCTTCAAAGCGCGTCGCCTTGTGGTTGGTTCTCCACTGAATTCTAACTTTTTGCCCCCGAGCATATATGTTCCAGCTTTCAATATCATTTTATTTTTTTTGTAATTGAAAATACAATTCATTTATGAAAATATTCATTTAGCTTCATCGCATCGTGAAGCGAAAACGTTTATAGAGTCTGGAATGGAGGGTGTAAAGAAAAGGATATAAAGCGGAACGCGCTACATATTGTGTTACAGTTGTTTCTGAGGAAGACCGTATCCAGCATTCCGAGGATTTCAGGAACATTAAATGGGGTATTCACACTTTCCATTATGTAGTATATGTGCAATTATTTCTAATAGGATTGTGCCCACCATTACTCCCCCATGTAGGTGCCTAACAGTCTGATTATTTAGTCCTCCCATAGACAAAAAAGTGATATCCACCACATTCCCAATTGTTCTTCTTCACTTAGACACATGGGAATTTTTTGATATTTTTTGTAGCCACATATGAACATTCAATACATTCAACATGGGTGACTCCTTGAGTGTGCTCCAAGTTCTACTAGTTGGTATACAGAAAGACATACTAACTAATTACTAACATGCGCCCCTAAATGTTGCTTTAGTACTTTTCTCCCATGGAGCATTGACAAAAAATAAGTTTCCACAGCTATGATCACTTCAATTACAGTAACCGATAGCACACCAGCACCAGTAATCTGCTCTGAACCCTAAAAGAGGTGTCTACTCTTCTATAACAACCCCTCAACAGTACAGAATAGCCTATTGGTTGGCTTGAGAATATAGAGGAGTAATATGGAGACTATTTTTAAAGGGGTTTTCCATCCATAGGATAAGGGATACTAAGCTGATAAGTGGAGGTCCAACCACTGGTACCCCTACTGATCCAAAGAATGGGAATACAAGGAATGGTGTGTGCGCGGCCATTGCTCAATTCATTATCTATAGGGCCGAAGAACACTGCAGTGTGCTGAACTCAGTAATGTTTGACTACCCCATAGTGACCTAGTAGAGCAGTGGCCGCACAAGCACGGTGCACTCCATTACCCCTTTAAGGTAATGTTCATTGGGAACAAGTATATAAATTCGCATTTCTCCAGAAGGAAAAAAGCCCATACTCATCTAAACTAGAGTCTCCTCCACGGTCACCCACAATGTTTTCCTGTAAAACCCTGAGGGTTAGATGCCGTGCACATTACCAAGCTATAGCTCTCTAAAATATGGCGTCTATAAAAAAAAACTATGGGGCAGATGGGTTCGTATTTATGCCACCAACTTTTATTAAGTCAAGTCCTTTGTTGCTTATAATTCGTCGTATTTAAGGGAAGAACGTCTTCACACAATGTGCCTCTATACAGTCATTTGGGTATGAGGCCTGAGGCAAACTGGTTAAAGGGGTTTTAAAAATTAAAACTTATCGATAACCTATCCTAAGGATAGGTCATCAATACCTGATCAGTGGGGATCTGATACCTGCCACCCCCACGATTATCTGTTTGACAGATCTATGGTTCTGGCATACACAGAAAAACAGAGCTGGAAGCAGACAGCTCCATACATTGTATAGTGGCCACGCTGGGTTACTGCAGCTCATCTTCCATTCACTTCAATGAGAGCTAAGCTGCCCTTCACATGTCCGGAAATACCACCCGGATTTCCTATCAGGAAATCCGGACGGATTTCCGGACCCATACACTTTGAGGCTATGTTCACACTACGTATATTTGAGGCTGTATGTCAACCAAAATAAGGAGTGGATTGAAAACACAGAAAGGCTCTGTTCACATAATGTTGTAATTGAGTGGATGACCGTCATTTAATGGCAAATATTTGCTGTTATTTTAAAACAAAGGCTGTTGTATTGAAATAATGGCATTTATTTACCGTTATATGGCGGCCATCCACTCAATTTCAACATTGTGTGGACAGAGCCTTTCTGTGTTTTCAATCCACTCCTGGTTTTGGTTGCTATGAGGACCTGACATGAGGACCAAATATAGCCTCAAATATACATAGTGTGAACCCAGCCTGATTAGGCATGGACACCCTTCCGGATTTTTCCGGAAGGGTGTCCGTTCCGGAAAAATGATCCGGAAAAAATAGGACATGTCCTATTTTTGTCCGGAATTCCGTCCCGGACGCCCCCATAGAAGTCTATGGGAGCGCCGGAATCACGGGCACTTTCCTGATGTACATCAGGAAAGTGCCCATGATTCCGGGATGATTGAGAGCCCCCGCGCACAGACATCAGCTGCTGCCGCCGCATCGCGCCTCCGGAGAGGGCATCAGCTGCCCACTGCCCGATCAGTGCCCTCCTGCCCCGCCACCCCCCCCGGACTCCCTGCACCCCGACAACAGCTGCGGCCGCCACCCCCGAACCCCCCTGCCCTCCGCCCGATCAGTAAGCTCCCGCCCCCCCGGACTCCCTGCACCCGGACAACAGCTTCGGCCGCCACCCCCGAACCCCCCTGCCCGCCGCCCGATCAGTGCCCTCCCGCCCCCCCCCCCCCGGACTCCCTGCACCCGGACAACAGCTGCGGCCGCCACCCCCGAACCCCCCTACCCGCCACCCGATCACCCAGCCGCTGCCCGCCCGCGCCAGAGTTCCGCCCCCCCCCCTCTCCCGTGCGCCCAATACCACCCCCCCCCCAAGACTGCACCGGGTTCCCCCCGCTTGCCTGGGACTCACCACCAGTTGCCGCCGCTGTCCCGAGAACTAAAACTCCCACAATGTCCCCTGCTCACAAGACATGATGGGAGTTGTACTTCTGCAAGCTGTGACCATCCAGTTTGCAGAACTACATCTCCCATCATGACCTGTCAGATGAGCATGATGGGAGTTGTACTTCTGCAAGCTGTGGCCATCCAGTTTGCAGAACTATATCTCCCATCATGTCCTATTTTTACTTCTTCCATCAGGAAATCCTGAAGGTTTTTCCTGATGGTTTCCTGAAGGTAAAAACGGATTACTGTCAGGAAATCCTGATACTTTCCTGATGACATTTGAGGCCTCCTGATCAGGATTTCCTGACAGTAAAAACTGACACGGACGTGTGAAGGGGGCCTAACCCAGCACAGCCACTACACAACGTACTGCGCTGTTATTACAGGGGTGTTGGGCACAAAATATTACTGTATATGTGCCATGCCCATGGGTGGCACCAATCATGCCAGCTTTCATACATTCGTTCACACCTGAATCCATCCGGCCCCACCATGGGTGTCTGTAGCTGATGTAGAACGAACAATCTTCACCGTCCTCAGTAAAATAATCAATTCATTGTATAAATGCCAAAAAAAAATAAAAAAATTTGAAAAAAATAAAAAAATAAAAATAAACTAAAGAATCTCCTTGAATTTGCAAAGTGGTCATAGAATATGCAGGTTGTGAGCATTCCCAGAAAGTATCCCCCTCATCTAAATGTCTCATAATGCATTCACTGATAAGACAGTATAAGCAGGAGAAGCACTGGATCATACAGATTGAAAATGACGGCTAGGTAATGTGCACAGACAGGCAATGCAAACTGAACAAATTGCTTATCAGGCTGGGGAAAAGTGCTATGATAAACATGCGTGTGCCCAGCCAGTGAGTGTGTATGAGATAAAATGACACGCCAGATCACGGCGACTTGTGAGAAGGGACAAAGCCAGCTAATAACAGTGCACAGTCTCTGACCTGTCGTTCCCTGACGCTCAGCACTTTCATTACTCGCAACAAGGAGCATACTCTGAGACCTCATCATTTTACCAGGACCCAGAATCCCATCTCACAATAAAACAATACTATGCAGGAAGCTAAACTATTAACCCGCTCGCTCGCTCCGCAGTAGGAGAAGATGGCCGGTCTAGTGGTGAGATTCCACAATGGGGAATGTGATAATAGGTAGAGGCAGGATGACCAGTCCCAGTATGACCATTCTGGAAGACAAAGGATATAGAAATACAGCCTGCAAAATAGCAGCAGATGGCAATTTTTGTAACCCTGTTCTGGATTGGTGCATTGACTTGTTTTGTTTTCCTCCAACATTTCCATCTCTTGTGATTATACAATTCCCAGTGGGAGTTTCAGTGTCTCCCATGGGCATCACTATCGCAGTAGAATGAGCTTTATTATTGGAATTTACATGTTTGGATCCTTTAAATGTGTTTTTTTTTCCTCCCATCTTATGGGTTATAGATTGTACATCATACAGCCATGGTAGTCTCTACATATATACATAGTATATACTGTAGTACTGTATATACATAGCAGAGTTAGATAATGGATATCCTCCTGATCACCCCAAACATATAAATGTTCATTGCGGCCAAACTTTCATGTGTTCTTTATGGAGAGAAGTAAGTCGCTGCCAGACAGCTCTAGTGGCAGCATATCTTTCCGAGAACAATATGGTCAGGGAGTTGGATTCCAATATGGCTGATCCTTCTGGTGGGGGAAGAGTCGGGAGGCCATCATACCGTTTAATGTGTAATGTGACTATGGGGACCTTAAAGCGAATGTACCATGAGTACATCACTTTAAGGTATTTATATGAATAGACTGGCGCCGATGCGGGGATACCAGTGCCAAAGTTCTTTTTTTGAACAGCGTCCTTGTTCCCGTGCACGGCACTGGTCTATTCACCCGCCTGGCCTGAAGCACTGGAGGCTGGCCCGCCCACACCCAGTGTGACAATCTGCCCTCCCCTCTTTGATACGGCTGTATTGATTGTAATGGAGCCATATCGAAAGGGCGGGGTTGTCACACTGGGGGCGGGAGGGCTCACCTCCTGTGCTTCACACCAGGCCGGTGCCCGGGAATAGACCGATGCAGTGCACAGGAAACGGGCTGCAGTTCAAAAAAAGCCTTATGGCACTGTGGTTGTGTCATGACACAAAGTAGGTAAATAAGTATGGGGCTGATTTCAGTGCAGCAACCTACATTACTGTACTGTTTTTCTCTCCAACAGTTTTAATCACTCCTTGGTTTCTCTCCTTGACCTTCCTGTTGCCGTGCAACAATGCACACACTTTCCCCACAATCCCCCTTGCTTGCAGGCTCAATGGAGACTAACTGTCAGTATTCCCTGGAGATTGCAGTTGAACTGAGCATGCCTGACCCTGGGTCAGGGCATGCAGGTTATCAAAACAATGCGGGCACATGGGGAATTAGCAAATCTATACTTCTCATCAGAAATACTTGTACATTTGACATATGTTTAATTTCACATAATGCATCCATTTAGACCTAGTTTTCTTAAAGACACAGCCCCTTTAAGTACTCAAACTTACAATATTTTTTCCACTCCTAGTATATAACATAATTTTCCCAATCAATTAACTCTTTGTGCTAATCACATAACCAAGTTATTCTACTCATCTTTGCCCTTGTTGTTTACTGCATATCCCTTTAAGGATACATCTGGATAGATATGAATCCGGGATGCTTTCAGCTCCCAACATAAATTATTCACGGCATGTGCCCATGGCTATGTATTGTAAGCCACTGTTTATACATGTATCTGTATACAGTAGGAAACATCCCACGTTGACCTATAAACTCAGACCGGTCCCTCTAAATCTCACAGTTCTCATATTAGAGATTGTGCCTTTTGCTGACAATACTAACAATTTTTGATGATATCGGCTAACCCCTCCGGAGAGTTGCAGCCGTGCTCGTATACATCTTGATAAAGACGTTTCATACGTAGAAGGCTGGAAGAGCATAAAAAAAGCACATTACATCTTGACCCTTTTACAGTCTACGGTTACTTAGAAGGAATCTGCTACTCTTTGCTATTTCCCACGTTGTAAGCATTTGCATTCTGTGACGCCCCGGGAATATAATATGGTGTTATAAGCCCGCAGTACATGGATAAACACTAAGCTCAGCTTATCCCTTACCACACGGCCCCTTGTGTTTGATGGTGATCTCCTTCTTCAGGGCGCAAGCTGTAGCCTCTAACTCACAGGGATTGCCATAAGTGCGTGAGTCGCTACCACAGACAGGGTCATACACGCTCTGGCACACTTGCTGACACTCGCAGATCGGTTTCTGATTTTTCACGACACATGCTGCTCCGAAACTGCATTCCACGTTCAGGCAGGGACTGGGAGCATGAAGATCTGGAAGAAAGAGAGAGAAATATGTCGGTCAGCTTAGAGATGTGCTGTAGAAAAGCTTCTGCGGAGAGCAGCAAGCAGGGCAAGCGGGGGGAAGTATTGCATGCTAGTCATACTCTGCCCCCTAGAGGAGGGAAGGGAACGTCAAGCTTGTGGAGCATGTGTACCCGCCAGCACTGCTGTTTCGGATAGAAGAGAAGCTATAGTCTACAGATACACACACCATCAACAGAATTTGTGAACACTCACAGAGTTTGATTTTTTTTTTTTTGACAATTCCATAGCTTTGCATGCATCAATAGGGCACAATTTTGTATAGTATTGTATATGAAAGATAACTGCATTAAAATACTATTGTTCTCTAACAAATCCTGTGAGTGCTACAATGATTCGGTTTTAGTGGACACTTCTGGCATGCCCTTCTCAGAATATGCAAAGCCTGAAATACATTACTAGAAGTCAAATACAATGGAAGTTTTCGGTATCTAGTTTCTAAAATGCTGCTTTATAGTCCAGTGTTGTGCAGGGTTAGTGGGGGAGGAAGAAGAAGCCAGAGATCAAAACTAGCAATGGGCAAAGGAAGCGCTTGGCCTTTAAGAATACGAAAATAAATATTTGTCCATGGTCGTGTCTGATGTTGCTGCTCATCTACTGTACAAGAGGCTGCAGTACCAGACACCATCTATGAACAAGAGTGGCGCTGTTTCTGGAGGATATGTTCATTGCACTAGAATGGTAAAGATTACCTTTTGGAAAGCCAGGAATAGTAGACACATTGTTCCTTTTTGGCTGGAGTGTTCTGATTTTAGTACAGGGGGAATGCTAGTAAGGCTCTTTCCAATTCCCCAGCTTATACAGCAAATGTACCTATGCCCCCCCCCCCACCCCCAATCAAACAACACAAAAATTGTCAATGGCCTCTGATCTGGTGGTTTCCAGCAGGGTTTTCATTGTTCTTATGGATGGGAGAGCGCAGACCTCTATGCTATTCCATAGAGTAGGATACCACACAGTATAAGTACTTGCCTACTTTCAGGGGTCCCATAGCAAGTGAATAGAGCAGGGGTCGAGCATACGCACTAGCTCTCTATGCTCTTGGGGGACAAAGGACCTCCAATCATGATCGGTGGGACCACATACTTATCATTCATCCTTTAGAGAGGTCATAAGTTCTAGAGGTAAATGCCCACATGACAGAATTACTTTGGAAATTTGGTGTTGATTTTCCAATGTGCATTGATTGGTGGATTTCCAATGAGAAATCGTAGGAAATCTGTTTATTTTAAATGAATCCACACTTACTTAACCCGTGACTAGTGTTAGACGAGCATTCTCTATCGAGCATAGCGAGCGTCGAGGTGCTTGATAGAGCACCTCGTGGTTCTCGTGGTTACTGCAAGACACATTAGATCCAACACCAGCAGTATGCCGTCAATTGACAACTATCTTGCAGTAACCTATTGTATTTTTGCATATTTCGTTTACACATCTCTTGAAGGTGAACCAGACACCCTCCTCTCTTCCGAGCAAGGGGCACCTAGTTAAATGCTCCAGTCTTCCATTGATTTCAATGGGGTTCATTATGTGCTCGCTCAACCCGACCCATGACGTAAAATTTACATGATGTAGATTTACCAATCTGTACCAAAGATCAATTTCTGTGTAGAAAAAAATGCAGATCCTTCCCCTATGGATTTACCCTAGCAAAGAAGCCATTCCCGCAATGGCATACATTAGAGCGCTTGACTAGGCTGTTTATCCTCCAAGAGTCTACATGGTCTTTCCTTGGAATGGAAGAGCCTCATATACCATATACATGGAAAGGGTAAGAAAAACACATTTGCCCCATTGCAAGGATCCCATGGCTTATTATTCTGGGAAAATGGACGTTTTTGCAGCATTTTTAGACAGTAGAACCAAAACCTGTGTTAGTTAGTGACATATAAGCAACACCAATCGGAAAGCAGCCCTGGATCGTCTTCAATAGAACAGAGCAAGCTGAGAAGCACATCCAATGTTCAGGATCTTTCTATCCACAACATGGCACTGGACACCAACAGACTACCTTTACTTTATTGCCATCTTCCATATGCCAGCTGTGCCAAAGCTGAACCTACCTCTGCAAGGTCCAGGTATGGAGTGATCCAAGTGAAACACGTTAATATACCAAACAGAGGCGATACATTTAGACTGCGCGTAGCAGATAACCGTTTTCTTACGGAACCATAGATCTTGTCTCGGAAAGAGTAATTGCTACCTTTTCCCTCATGGCTTGACCTATTTATCCAGCGCTTGTATTATTACCGGGGGGTGGTGGCTAGGATATAGATATTCACGCCGTTCTGGGAAAGAGGGGGTTAAAAAGTGTTGTGCAAAATGAAAAATAACATCTGGTATTGTTTCGTTTCTTCACTCTGCAAACATTTTTTTTTTTCTTCCTTTCTTTATATTTCAGAAAAAGTGTAGTCTGAAATTAAAGCTATTGTGAGGTTCCTTTTTTTTTTTGTTTTTTTTCTTTCCCTTCCTTCTCCCTTATCCGCGGAGATCCTGGTTTCCATGGCGATATTAGTGGTTGTAGGCCGTTGCTTCTAAATGTAAATTTGCAATGCTTAGAAATTGAAATACAGCGGATCAAAAAGCCGCACAATGCGACATCATGAGGATTCTTATAAAGTGCTCGATTTTTAAGCGTTCAACGAATTTATTGTTCTGGAAACATGATGCGGTTTCTGGTTCCTAACAAGTGTTTCTATAGTGTTTTTCTCTTTTTTTCGATACTTCTTATACACTTTCCAGGCTGGGTTCACACATCGTATGAGACTGGCCGTTCTGTGACCCGGCCGGGTCACAGAACAGCGGGTGTCGGAGAAGATCATCCTGGCTGGTACTGCAGTACCGGCCGGATGATCTTCATTTCTGCTGAATTGGGATGGGGGCGCACTCTCCATTGTGTGAGCTGATATGTCTGTGCGTCTGATATCTCAGTATTCCATGCAGCTGGTTGGAGTCCCGTCCGGAGTGGGGGAGATTTATCAAACATGAGGTAAAGTGAAACTGGCTCAGTTGCCCCTAGCAACCAATCAGATTCCACCTTTTATTTTTCACAGAGTCTGTGAGGAATAAAAGATGGAAGCTGATTGGTTGCTAGGGGCAACTGAGCCAGTTTAACTTTTCACCATGTTTGATAACTCTCCCCCCTATGTGTATATGTATCTTTTGCATTAATCATGGCTGTTGTTTTCAAATTAATTTATGTAAAAGATAGATTGTGTGAACATGGCCTGAGACTTCATTTCCATGCCGTTTTTATTTTTATTTTTTTTCCGGAGCAAGAAAACGAATTTTCTTTAAATATCGTGCTTCCAGCGAGACAAGTTTTCTTATACAATTAAAGATAAATGTGTGCCGCCTATAAGCGAATGCATACATTTCCATCTGGTGTACATCGTGTATCTAATGAACATGGGCCGGAGCTCCTTTAATCTTTTATGGCAGCTCTGTGGTGCATGCAAAACCGCTTTACATACAATATATATGAGACCTAGGCAAGGTAGATTTATTGGGTACTATTTCTGATGTTATTACAACCGTATATTTTAAATGACAAATGCTTCCCCTCGCTGCGAAGGCTACTGCAATCTGTGCCACCTTTTCATGAACCAATAAGCTCGGCAGAGAAGACTTGCCAGGCTTCCTATTGTAAAGCCGCACTCCAGGACCGGCCGGGATAATGGAATTGTGTTACTCTGTCACATTGCTGCCGTCTGTGATTATGAACTGGATTAGGGTCCCATTTAACAAAGTGTGATGTAAAAAAACATGGTACTTGAGTCACTTTATGGATTTTATATGCGGTGGCCATGGGCTATAGTTTACATACGACAGCGGCAGCCAGATGTCATATAGTTGTAAATGAGATTCTTAATCATCTGCTAACATGGGAGGACATGGTTATAAACTATTTATGTGACATTTTAGGGTTTTAGGGAAATTGTAGGGGATCTGAAAGACCATGTGTTGGGGGGCAGAGACATACATTGTTGATCATGTTAATCATGGCTACATCTGTAGTTTTTTAGTCAGCTGATGACAGAAAGTTATAAAGATATGTAAATTACTTCTGTTTCTCAAGTATTCCAGTACATAGAAGCTGCTGTATGTTCTGCAGGAAGTAGTATAATATTTTTAGTCTGACACAGTGCTCTCTGCTGCCACCTCTGTCCATGTCAGGAACTGTCCAGAGCAGTTGAGATTTTCTATGGGGATTTACTACTGGTCTGGACAGTTCAGTACACCACTTCATGTAGGACATACAGCAGATGATAAGTACTGGAAGACTTGAGCTTTTTTTAAATAGACGTAATTTACAAATCTATATAACTTTCTGATTTAAAAAATGTGACCACTGATTTTGGTGGTTAGTAACCTAGACTACAAGCTGTCAACACTGGGAGGGAAAAAGCAGGATATCAGGGGATGGATCTAGTTTGCTAAATGAATGTGTTTGCAAAAATGTAAGGCAAAATTCCAACTACCATATATCAATTAGTAATTCTCAATTTATTAAAACTAGAGATGAGCGAAGTTACAGTAGGAATGAAGCAAAGCGCTTAGTTAGGATCATCCAGCAGCTTGTCAGGCTGCTGGATTTGAAGTCTGTGCTGCTCTGCTCTGGGTGCCAAGAAACACTGGATCCAGCCAGCAGCATGTCAGACTGCTGGCTCTGAAGTTTGTGCAGCTCCGGGTGTCAGGGAAAACTGCATCCAGTCCTGGAAAACTTCTCCCAGCTTCCCAGGACTGGATCCAACTTTTCCCGACACCTTGAATGAGTGGCACGGACTTCAAAGCCAGCAGCCTGACAAGCTGCCAACTGGATCCAGCTTTTCCCGGCACCCGGAGCGGCAGGGATTACAAAGCCAGCAGCCTGACAAGCTGCCGGACGATCTTTGCTTCATTCCTACTGTTAATTCGCTCATCTCTAATTGAAACAAAAATATTGTGGAGATGCTAGGAGAAGAGAGAGAGAGAGAGAGAGAAACAGGGCCTACATAGCGTAATTCAGCAGGCAAAAATAGAGAGCGGCAGAGCATCGCCAGTAGCATCGAACGATGTGTAGCCGTCTACTGCCCCTACATGGACCGAATTACCGGTATGAGTTGCAGGAGAAGCAGGAGAAGAACATCAGTATGATATTCTTCTTCATTTTACAAATATTTACTTTAAAGAAAGTAAATATTTAGGGCCCATTCTCATTTGCCCAGTGCGGAACCCCCACGCGCGGACTCTGCTCCGAATCTTGCCTGCTATCTGTTTGAAAGGGACGGCTCACGCACCATGTCAATTCTTTGAGTGCTAATGCTCAGAGAGCAGAGGAGAGTGTGAACGGCCCTAAAGCCCTGCCCTGTTTTTACCATCCATCAACACTAATGTTATTACACACCTGTATAAAACTCACCCTGTCTGGAATCCGCTATGACAGACGACCCTACAGAAATGAGGACCCTTTATAGTCCAGAAGTGGGTAGAGCCAAATCTGACATGGCCCTCGGAGTGTTCATCCTTGGCTCTTCAATCATTTTCTATATAAGTGACATTAGCCGTAGCCCAGTCACCCAAGGTAGCGCCGGCATCTATATAGATGTGTATGTAAAGGCTTCAGCTTTTGCTAAATGGAAATTATATTTAATTATCTTATTTCATAATTGTGTTTTAAAAGTTAAATGGAAAGGAGTGGGCTGCAGAAATAGCACAGATGAGGCGAGACTATTCTTACTGTACTCACTCTCAGTAACTATGAAGCCTGTGTCCTTAAAGAGAACCTGTCACATTGCATATGCAGTTCAGTCTGTAGGCGGCAAGTTACAGAGCAGGAGTGGCTGAGCAGATTGATATACATGTTTGTTGGTAAAGATCCCACGTAACTAGTAATTTATTCATCTAGACAGCTTTCCTAGTGGGCGGGCCTACTCAGTGAATGACAGTTAACTTTAAATGTACACTAGTACAGGGAAGGATGCCAATCACTAATTAGGACCACCCACTGGACTCCTAAGCCAACAATAAGAAGATATTTAGATGAATAGGGTATTCTGAATGTTTTCTCACAGTCATGTATATCAATCTACTCAGCTCCTCCTCTACTGCCATAAGACTGGTATGAACGTTCAATGTGACATAGTCCCTTTAACAATGGTTCTAAGCATAAATACCGTGTGTGAAGAACAGGTACAGATCTTGCGTTAAATGTATGTAGAGGTAAGTCATATTTTAAAGGGTTGGCCATTTTATAGTATAATAGTTCAGTATAAAGTATTAGTAAGTGTACTCACTGTATATACTGATAGTAGCTCCCTGTGTACTTCAGAGAACTAAAATCAGACTCCCCTCCTTCAGGCTGTGGTGTCCTGCTCTGTGGTGAGTCTGTCCATAAGATGGCTGACATGGAGGAGCATGGGACCATGCCCTGCCCCCCAGTGTCCACCACTGACCTTGTATATGCCTATGTTGGACACTGTAGGTGAGGCATGGTCACATGCTCCTCCATGTCGGCCATCTTAAAGACAGACTCACCACAGAGCAGGACAGCCCAGCCTGGAGGAGGCGAGTCTGATATTAGCTCTATGAGGTACACAGGGAGCTGCTGTCAGTATATACAGTGAGTACACTTACTAATACTGTATAATGAACTATTAGATTACATGTTTCGCAGACGTTTCTCTGTTGTGTGGTGGCGCTATTTAACAACACAGCAAAACAAAGAACGCTGGTTCTCTTACATTCTAGATGGATTTCTAGTGACTGACTGGTTATGGCCATAGCCACCCATCATGATCCCAGTCTTAGAGAACATGTATTAGAGAACATGACACCACCATCTTTGCTATATGACCCATGCTGCTGTAACAGTGTAGCCCCAGGCTCATTGCTCTTGCATCAAGTGACGCTGAGAACTGCATCATTTCCAGGAATGTGCTAATATCTTCTGGAAAGTGACTCCAAAAACATTCACATCAATAAATCCAGATTATCCTGACTGGCTCAGCAATACAATAAAAGACATGAAGGTGGTGACGATGGTGGGAGCGCTGAAAACTCTGTACAGACACACTGTACCCTGCTAACAGGCTGGGGAACAATATTCAGACAGGTTTAATTCTTTAGACGGAACTGAAAGTCAATATTTCCTTTTTACATATTCTCTCCAGCTGCTCTCCAAGAACATAATAGAGCAACAATCGTCTGTTCCCTACAGGAAAAAAAAATACTAATAGCAATTAACTGAACCGGAGCACGACTCTAACCGCACAGTGTCAGTGCCGGAGCCGAGTAACTACCTGTAATGAATGGGAGCCCATTAGAGCTTCTTTGTTCCCCAAGTGTTTCAGATGAACTGAAGTCACACGTTCCATACAAGCCGTACTTCAGATTAAAAAAGAGCTCTCTCCGGATAATTGACAAGTTGTACTTTAGGGGGGGGGGGGGGGGGGGGGGACACAAAAACCTACATTGCATTCTCTACTGGCACTGTGACCTACTGGTCCCGGACTACAATGCCTTATCTCACTATTGTGATAGAATTATAAAAGTGAGAAAAACTGAACAGATCTTGATGCCAATATTCTTGGCAGCCCTTCAGGAAACTTCCCGCTGCTAGAAATAACAGGTTTAAGGAAGAGGATTAAAGGCAGAGATTGACTTTAAAGCAACTTTTCTAGCTATTAGCTCAAACATGATATAGAAGCTGGTATCTATAGTGAAGATCCTCTGCTAGTTATTTTTCTCACATCTCACTGTTTTACTGCCTTTTAGCTCAGTATTGTTCAGGCAGCGCTGTGATCTGTGACTACTGCTTAGCTACAGTGATTACAGGAAGTCTAAGGTAGTCTTAGACACACCCCTGTCTTCTCATTGGTCCAGGCTGCTGTTCTTTCCTTTCCCTCCACTGATTGGTTGCTGGTTATAGACACAGCCCAGCACTGCCTCATCAAGTATAGAGAGCCCGTATCTATTACAGCAAGGACAGAATGACTGTGAAGAACAGACTACTAAACCACCGGTGAGAAGAAAGCTGAACATCAAGCAATAGCTACACATATACTGAAGCAAATGAGGCTTAGTATGAGAGAGCCTGGAGGGTCGCTTGAAGTATATAGAGTGTAAAATATCTACTTCTGCTCTAGTTTTCAGAACACTTGGGTATAAACTTCCTAATAAAACAGCACAGGTAGAATATAAAGGTAAACTTTAGTTTTAGCTTATGTAGGCTTCTGGCTAATCAGCGTTTAATTAGCGTTAATTAGCACAAATTAATATTTTGCTGCAAACTGTGCAATCACTGTGAAATAGCGCTATTTTTTGTTGCGTTCTGTCAAAATTGTGGCAAAAACAGCACAATTGTATAATTCACAACAAAATAGTGCTAATTGAGATCAATTAAACACGATGGGTGCCTTTACACAGATATATTTATCTATTAGATCAGGCATGTCCAAACTTTTTTCGAAGAGTGCCAAATTTGATGAAGTGAACATGTGCGAGGGCCGACCATTTTACATGCTATATGCTTTATAACACAGGCAGATAATAGCAAGCTGGATACCTGGGGGGCCGTAAAAGTTCGGAACGCGGGCCGCAAATGGCCCTCCGGCTGGACTTTGGACATGCCTGTATTAGATTGTTGAAGCCAAAGCCAGGTATAGACTATAAACAGGGAACAGGTCATAAAGGAAAGACTGAGATTTCTCCTCTTTTCAAATCTATCCCTGGCTTTGGCTTTAAAAATCTGTCAGATAAATCTCTCTGTAAATGCACCCTTAGTGTGAACACAGCCTATAGACCTCCTGTGTATAATTGGTCTATAATCAATTAAGTATGAATGGTCTATAACAGGTGTTGGGAACCTTGGTGGTGAGTGGTGAGTGGAGAGGCTGAACTGCCTAAGGCTATGTTCACACAACGTCCAAAAAAGGAAAAAAGCGTCCGCTTTTTGTGTTTAAAAAGACGTCCGTTATTGCATCATTTTTTAATTGGGAAAATGAGGGAAAATAGCTGGAGTCACTATTGTTTCTCTTTTCCTCTTAGTAAGGCAACATTTACACATTGCATAAGTTTGTATGTAATTGCGGATCCGCAATTATGGATACATTTAGGGCCCATAGATTTTTTTTTACAGAACCGTCATTTTTATAGAGAGGAAAACGACTGTACAAAATATGGATGGGTAAGGCTGGGTTCACACAACTTTTTTACATCCATTTTTTCATCAGTTTTTACAAAAAAATTAATGAAAAAATGGATACACCTGACCATGTCGATCATGTTTTTGTGTACTTTAAAAAGAACTATGCGTTTTGATCTTTCTTTTATGATGGAAGTCAATGGAAAAACGCATGCACACAAATGCATCCGTTTTTCCATCCAGGATATACAGCAGCTGATAAGTATGGGAAGACTTGAGATTTTATAATAGAAATAAATTACAAATTTATATATCTTTCTGACACCAGTTGATTTGAAAGAAAAAGATTTTCGCTGGACAACCCCTTTAACTATGACCTTCCCCTTCCCCTTTGCTCATCCGCAAAAAATATTAATAACAGATCATATACGGTCCTTAAAAACTACTGAAGGTGTGAATGTAACCTAAGAGTTCTAAGCAGGTGTGGAAAAATGCTAAGTAATATGATACCCATCTGGAAGGCGTCTGATTGGACTAAAATGTTCATTCTGCACCAGGACATCAGCCCCAAACATCCAGCCAATGTCACATATAAAGAAGAACAAGGAGCCCTGGAGGTGATGATATGACCTCCAGAGCCCTGAGCTCATCATCATCCAGTCTGTCTAGGATTACACGAAAAGCAGAAGGATTTGAGCAAGATCTGTGGTTACTTCTTCAAGATGTCAGGAACATCCTCCCTGCCGAATTCCTTTAAGACCTTTAAAGTTATCTAGAAGAACCAATGCTGTTCTGAAGGCAAAGGGTGACCACACCATTGATGTAATTTGCATTCCTCTAATGTTCATTCACTTTGGATTTTGTTAATTAAAAAAATAAACTATTAACACATTAACATCTATTGTTTTATTCTGCAGCTGTCAGGAGCCGTCTGTCACGCCCGGATCCCGCCACTACGCCTGGCCCCCTTTCAAGGCCGATGGTGTCCCTGGCAACCAGCCGCCCGGGTTGCTACAGGTGCGGTAGCACCTTTCTCTATTATTGCCACGGCCGGGGCTTTACCGCCCCTGGCTGATCAGGTCAGGTGTGGGACATTAGTATTGTACTGACTGGCGGCCAGCACAGCCAGTCAGCTCTGTTGTGTTATGGGAGTGTCTCAGCCCCAATCAAGTCCTGGGGCTGGTACTCCGGTCTCCTTAAGTATCCTCCCCTGTGTGTCCTCCCTTGCCTGCGATAGAGCTTCAGTTTCTGAGTGTCCCTTGACCTAGCGTTAATTTTGATTGTGTTCCTGGTTCCTTGATTTTGGCTTTTGGTTTTTGACTTCCCTCTTTGACTTACGTTTTGTACTGCGCTGACCAATAGTTGCTGACCTTTATTCCCGACCACGAGTTATTGTGTTTGTACGTCTTGTCCACATTTCGTGTTACACCTGTGCAGGCCAAGGACTGTCGCCCTGTTATGCGCTGCCACTTAGGGCAGTTGCGGTAAGCAGGCAGGGTCAGGGTGGTTGGTTTAAGTGGTAGGGCATCACCTGTCTTGTGTCCTCCAGTCCCTAACCTGACAGCAGCCTTGCTTCCACAGCTGCCTATAGCTTCTGCACAATGCTGAATGGTTTTTAGTAATATATTGTACCCAATTCAGATCCTTGTCATATCCCACAATATCTGACCCCTTTATAAATATGACTCTGTATCTTCTACTTGAAATATGTTCATAGAGGAGTGCGGCAGGACCCGAAGCCCAGCAGAAGGTGTTCATTGCATTGCCTTATAAGCATCCATCATAGTCACAGGATGCCGGCTGATTATGAAGCACATATGGCATAGCCCCACCTGCTCCTATTTTCTTTGCGCACCTTCCTTCTCCTCTTCTGCGCGTGGGTCTGACTGATGGATGTGTGTAGATAAATTTGCCCTTTGACATAAGCTTCAGGCATCCTACACATCATTAGGTTATATTACTATGTTGAATCAGGACGGTATATTAAATATACATCATGAGCGAGCCCTGTATGCATACGGCCCAAGAGCTGCTGCATCAACTCGAAGCAGAAATAGGCGACTAAAAATATATCCAGGTGGGAAGAAAATGTTCCAGGTATTCTACACGAAAGCATATGTGCCCGCATTTCAGCTTCAATTTAGAATCCCCCCCCCCCAAAAAAAGTATGTGACAAATCGGAGAGTGATTTAGCATTTTATCAAGGTGTGATAGAAGAGGCAAGTCATGGGATAAGCACAGGTGCTGCAGTCATATGGAGTCTAGGAGTTATTCTCATCGGGAACCATTAGCTATGGGCTCTGCTAACGCTATAATGCATGACACAAAGACTGATGCGTGACAGCTCGACCACATACGGAAACCGATCAACCCGCTTAGGTCCGGGCATTAGAGAAAATGGCTGAGCACAATTTCCCAGCTTGCAACATTAACTATCCCCCGGCAGGTCAGTATTTCTGATAAAAGCATAGACTATTATAAATGGCTGGAAAGCTGGAAGTTGAGTAGCTTAGTAAATATATTGCATTATTTATCTGGTAGTGATCCTGAGTTACAGCCTGTATTATAGAGTAGAGCTCAAATCATCATTCAGCCAGGCTTCAGCTGAAATCTCCCAGCAGCCCCTGCTTGTTCAGTGCTGGCTCTGGTGATTTGCATTTTTGAAAGTCTAATCTTTACACCAGACATTGGACGGTGATCTGGAAAAAGGAAAACGTCTCTATTGTATTAAGCGAAGTTCACATTTGGGCTAATATTTACAGTTTTCCGCACAATCCGGATCTCATTCATCCCGGACATAAATGGCACAGACCCTATTACCTTCACTGAGGTCTGCTGGCATTGGTATTACTTCGTGGTGTGCAATATCGTCCTTCATTTTTATGGAATTTGCAGAACCTCCAATGCATCTGTGAACCTAGTCTTAAAGTATGTTTAGAATTATTGCTGTATACCCTAGGTATACATCAGCATCCTGCCGATATATACCAAGATGCACAACAGTGGGTCTACTCACTTTAATGGCCCAAATATAGGTGATGATTACGTTTGGGCCACTTGCAATGAATGCACATTTAGTTTGTGTATGTGGAAAGTTGACAGTCATAAAGTAAAGCCCCGATTACACTGGGGATGTGGAGTGCAAACAAGTGCCAACCTGTCAGGTCAGCGCTCGCTTGCTCCTCCCTCCTTGGCCTACTGCTGGTGCTATTACATGTGGCGACAGTAAGTGAGGAGGATTGGGTAAGAGCCGAAGGGGGGGAGGGGGGTTGCTGCTATACGGAGCGACGGCAGCAAATCATTGCCAGGCTGATTGTTAGGATTTCGGCCTGTTGAAAGACAACGATTAGCCCACATCGCGCATATCAGCTGATTGTTGTCACAAAGTGATTATCAGTCATAACGGCCGATATCGGACAAATACGGCCGAATACGGACAATAATCGCTTTGTGTAATAGGGCCTTACATTTGGCTGGATGTGAATGTATACCTGAAACCTACAGCAATAATGTGAATTCTGCCTTATAGAAGCTCATTTTGTTATGATTATGGAGCTATTCTCCATATAATTATAGGGCAAACATATGATATGGTGTTCCGAAGGTTCCATCTTATGGAACATAGGGAATGTGTTTGAGTCCTATAAAAAAAGTACTCCCTTGCTGCTGATACCATAGCATCACTATTTCAATGGTTCCAGTCCTTACTGTCAGCGCTTCCTCCTCTTCGTTCCAGTCCATATGAAGAGGCAGGTCACCATTTTGGCCAGTGACTGACTGAGAAGGCACCTAAGAGCGGACATCACCACTGTCTGAATTGCAGGTGAGTACACCTTTTTCATCTTTTCATAGCAGTTTTAAACATAAAAATATTTTTTTTTTATAATAACCCTTTAAATGCTTCAAAAGAATTTAGTAAAAGACCATTATTCTAACGCACTCTCATACTACAAGCATTGACTATGCATGCCTCATTGGACTGTCTAGAGGCAACTCCGGATTTCACTCACAGCCTTTAAATTGGAAAACTAACTTCTGGCAGCCCATATGATTGCATTTTTCCAGCTATATAATGCTGTACACAGCTCTTCAATTCCTAGGATACAAGAGCAGCTGAAATTGTAGACTTGCCATCCAAGCACAGACATGCATGCTAACCAATTTAGCCCAGGGAGAGTGGTTATGGGGAAGGTTCCACTTATGGCTTAGCCCTTTGCAACAATATAGCAGACTGTATTTGCTTGGTATTTGTAGAAAAGGATTTTAAAGGGATTTTTTTCTACCATTTTTTTTTTTGCAATGCACCAATACATAAACAGGCAGCAAGCAAAGAACGAATCAGCACAAACAAGTGGATTAAGGAAGGAGCTAAAAGGTTGGTGGAAGCCCAAGTTGCACCAGTGCAGAAGCCTGGAAGCGAGCTCAGGAAAGCAAAGGGATTTTCATCCACACAGTAATTAATGAGAGCAAGCGGTGGATGGAAAAGAGTTGGAAGGAGAAATGAGTGTCTGGAGGGAGACATGGTTAAGACAGCAGACCTCAGACCGAAGACCTCACAGACATTGAGAAGAAAGCAACCAAGGGGGTCATCCATCCTTACTCCACAGAGCCTCGGCTGAAAAGAAAGACACAAAATACAGGGAAAGAGGAGCACACATGGAGAAAATAATGCCTTAGATTGAGCAGGTCAGCTAGTTATGTGGGCGAGCATCCAAAGCAATACCCTGTGTCTATAAGTTCCTACCAAGCCCCCTCCCCATGTTTTCAAGGAAGTGTAACAGCTGCAGGTTCTCCTTGGACAGCAATAAGAATAATGGCAGCCAAAAGTCTGGAAATAGGGGGGGGGGGGGGGGAAAGGAGCGTATATCCATTGTAGCAAAGGGAGAGAACAGGATAAGGCTTCATTAGCAAAGTTAACACCATTTTGTTTTGTCTTAGTGAGGATTGTCAACCCTCTGTTGGTTCCAAACCTTATCGGGTCACCAGCTGAAATTTACCCACTTCTCTAAGAAGGAGAGACAGAGACAGAGAGAAGAAAGCGAGACATTAGGAAGAACGAGAGAAGATACACATATCAGCATGTTTTCTTGGAGTAACACAGAAAAAGGTCAAAGAACATTGACACAAGCGGAGAGATGGAGAATCTTAATGGAGATGGAGAGATGTAAGAGGGCACACGTAGAGAAGCAAATGAAGAGCACCCACCCACGCCTAGTCCTAAAACTTTGCCTCCCACCAACTCATTTGTGATGTTTGATCATTGCAGCTCTGTTTGGCAGTAGGTAAAACAAGAACACGGCAGAGATAAGTGACCCTTACCTTCATATGGGGAACGTACATTGTGAAGATTACATATTAGAGGTGGGCAAGGGGGGTGTACTCACCGCATGGACCTTTGTGTTTTATCGGGATGGCTGTTTTCTGGATGCACTCAGCTTTTTGCCTCTCGCAATCATTGGCGTAAGTGCGGCTGTCCCGGCCGCAGACAGGCTTGTAGGCGCCGTCACAAGTAACGCGGTCACAAGAGCAGCGGGTGGATCCTCGACGATTAAGGCACACAGCATTGTGCTTACATTCATCCTTGCACTTATCTAGGAAAGAAGAAGAGAAAAAATAAAAGTCACACACATAAAATATAATGTTAGGCATCATGTAAAGGAGTTTTTTTTCTTTCTCTCCCCCTATGAACAGGATAGGAAAGAAGTATCTGAATTGCAGGGGTTCAACTGCTGAGACCCCCATCAATTGCCAGGGGTCACTTGTCACTTAAGTGAATGGAGCAACAGTGGACATGCTTTACCATTGCTTCTCAAACAGAGGAAAGTACGTTGCTCAGGGGACTCAAAAATTGGTGGGGCAGAAAGCAGAACAAAGTTTAACACTGAAAGTGCTGTCCACTTTGGAAGTGTATCTTAAAAGAGCTTTGAGTTCTGATAACAGGGTTGTTCAGCTAATAATCTGTAATCTGTGGGGAAACCTCGCAGCAACTGTTCAGTTCTCCTAGAAAGCTACCACGTGGAAAATGGAGGATTACACAGTTCTCCTCAAAAATTTATGGACTGTATGTGTCATGTAAGGACATCATAGGTAAGAGTGACAAAAACTCTTTGCAGCTTTTGTCTTTGGTCCTTAATAGGGGTCTTTAGTTTTTTAGTTTCCAGTAGCAGCATGATCACACTTATGGCTGTGATACATTTTAACTTTCCTGTGCCACCCCTCCTACTCTGACTACAGATGTGGATGATTTAAAGTAGTCAGAAGGTCATCAACCAACTACTACTTCTTAACTACACCTAAACTTCATATATGTATATTTAATTATGTCAAAATAAAATTCTAAAGTAATATAAGGCATCATAGAAAAGCAGAATGGCCACTTCTCAACAAACATTTATGCAAAATGCCAACTGTGATGAGAACGCTGTAACACTGTGTCGCTAACTGAGAGTAATACTCTTCTTTTGTGACAGGTACTGCAGTATGAGTTATGTGGGTCATTTATGCATATTTGTTATCCAATTTTTCATCAATTTCATAGAGAGGTTTAGATAGTCCATCTAGAAGGTCTATACAGAAGAATGCTCTGTATTGTTTGGCGAAGCTTTGCATTCTTTTCTTTGGATTCTCTAAAAGCACAATTATTGTCGCACAAATCGACAATCGTAAAGTGCCAGCGTAGACTTCCATTTAAATGTTTCCCAACTGCATAAGTGTCATTTCGCTCTAAGAACACTTTCTTTGTGTTGGAAAAGCTTCTGTTCAGACCGTGACAGTGTCAGCAAGATATTGATTTACTTGTTCTGGCTGCCGTGTTGTATGGACTTGCGTGCTGTATTGTGTAACAAAGAATGGCGCCATCTTCCCTTAGATGTCCAAAACTATATCGCTCACTACACTATGGATGAGCGGTGCAAGAATATGACTAAATAAACTGAAAAAAGTTACATAGCAATTAAGAAAGGACCTAGGATGTAAAAGTCAAAATCTGTGTGTAAAGGCTCTATAACTCGGGCTGAAGGCTCAACCCCGATCTCAGCGATTGACGTCTGTTTAATGAGCCTTTTTACAGCTCAGTCACTTGAAAGCTGGGTCCCACAAGCGACCACTGGATCATTCGTGTAGCCCTTAAATGTCATCATTGTCAGGTACACATCACGCTCACTGTGATTCACCAAAGAAAAGAGCCTTTTTTTTAATACTATATCTACCATGGTTACTACTTTGCACCTCACTCTTAAATCCCCACCAATAACTTAATTCATAGTTGAACTTACTCTATGAGGCAAGGGCAAAATAGTACAGGTATAAAAGGGCTTTTCGGGGCAAAATGTAGGTGATGAGGTATCCACAGGATAGCTGACCAGTCACTGATCAGCAGGATGCCGAGACAAACTCTGCTCACTGTTTAGGTCAGGCCCTGAACAGCTGATTGACATCGGTTCCAAGTGTCTGCACCTCACTGATCAGTCTATTTTGCCTAGAAAACACCTTTAAGAACCTTGTTTGGACTATGTTTGGAATACCACTGAGCATCTAATGTCAACCATTGGAGCCTTCACCTTTCAATTCAATTTAAGGCTATGTTCACACTACGTGAACAACCGGCCGTTCTGTGACCCCGGCCAGGTCACGGAACGGCCGGTCATAGCCCGGATCATCCAGGTGATCTTTCCGGCCGCGGAGCTTTGATGCGGGCCAGAGCCGTTTGCTGTTCACTGAATTCCGGCCGCAGAAAACTGACATGTCAGTTTTTTCCGGCGCTGCACGGGATCCTGGCCGGAGCGCATACGATGTGTGTACACTCCAGCCGGGATCCCATTAAAAATAAAGCTATGTCCCACTCCGCAAAACTACGGCCGTAGTTCTGCGGCGAGAACTACGGCCGTAGTTTTACATAGAGTGAACATAGCCTAAAATTGAAGAAAATTCCCTATTACATCAGGACTCGGCAACAAGGCAATCTGGCGAGAGCGTACAATAGTTTTGGTGTCTATACATACACAGCTGGAATAGGTGAGTATATAATTTCAATGCCACACCACAGTCCCCATGGTAGTCCACTACTGGTGCCATGCCTATTTTTTCTTCCCATGATTGCTCTTACCCTGAGCCTGGCACTGGCCTGAGCGCACTTTCATTAGTTCTATTCCTCGAATGCTTCCATTCCTCGTCAATATGCAGTCATTGTCGTAGGTCACTCCGTCATCGGCACACACAGGGTCTCGCCGGGCTGGACAGTTCTCTGGCCGAGAGAGCATTTCCACTTTGTGTGTGCGAGGGTTTACCCTGCACAATCGATTCATGTCATTTAGGGCATTCTTACATGGATCTAGAAATATAAAGAATATGTCAGCAGGTAATGTAGGTTATATCTTTAGTTTCATTGTTTAACCCCCACCCCCCCACCACCACCTTTGAAAACTTTCCAGATAAAGGGCTAGAAAATGGCATATATAGAACATAGAGGACTCATTATGCTGTCAGGTTTGCCAAGAAAGAAATAAGGGCTCAAAATTTGTTTTTAAGTCCGAAACCTTCCAGTGACCATTAGGTCAATTCCCCGCACCCTTGCTAGCAATGCAATTTTACTGGGGAGCTCATGTACAGATTTATATCATGAAATAGCCAAAGGAATGAAGCCATACAAGACTGGCCCTTGTTTACAAGGGCCCCACAGAAGCTTGATCCCCTTTCCTATGTTACATACAGCACTGGTCAGCATGGGTATACCAAGGCTATCTTTCTAACGAGTTAGGAACATTGGTTGCACTTTCCGTCGCAGGTATACTTCAGGGTGCTTCCCAACGTATACCTTCTACGTGTAACTATGACAAATTGGTAATAGCTGTCATACATAGGGTACCATGCTTTAAAATATGTATTCAAAACAGCTTATATCTTTTTACTTGATCCATCTTAATGGAATAGTATAGAAATCTGGACTATTTCATCAAGTGATACCAACTCAACAGACACCAAATAACACTTTTAGCTTCCACAGTTTTGGGGTCTATGCACATGTTTAACTAAGACCCCGGCACCTCTTCAATAGCACTGTACCCCATAAACCCTTATGGTATAGATGCCTCCTGCACCCATGAAAAGGGCTGAGTATGTATGACCAGAGATTTAGATACTGGATGCCCAGTAGTGGTAGTCAGCACAGTAGCTAGTCGTCAGCCTGTATATGTACGTTGGACTGCTGTGTTTTTTTTTTTATTATCCTTGTATTTTCTAAAGCTGTATATTGAATTGATGTATAAACCTTTATTGAATTGAAGACAGCACAAAACCTGAATTTTCTGACCCAGATACCTGCACAAACAACACACAGTAAGTATATTTAGCCTTAGCTCAAAATGGCTCAATGTTCTTAGATATTAATCTAGATACACAATACACACACTTTGAGAGATGAAATTCACTACAAAGTATATTGGTATAACTGTCTTCAGGGAATATAGGCAAAAAATAGTCTCTAAATGAGAAACAGTGAATTGACTCGGAGCAGACAGTTGGCTTTTCCCAGCAGAGATCCATCACCTGTAAGCAATTATTTCTTCTCTTATTAGTCTGTTCCATTCAGGCTTATAGCTCACAGATAGGCCTGCTATATATTATCACATGATAACGCATCTATATCTATAGAAATTAATATGAATATCACTGTGTCACATTTCGGATACATAGATACATAGGTTTTTCGCCATTGCCCTCCCCCTCCTCCCCAGCGCCTGTGTATGTGGCGTCATATTATTGAGGCGGGTAATTGCTCTATATTTGTTATTATTATATATAGCAGTAATAGTACACGGCTTTTAATGAAGCTGGGATTTGGGGATCCCTGTTCTCTACATGACTAAGGTCTTTATTCCTGAGTACGTTGTTACTGTTAAGAATCTTTGCTCTTCGAGGAAAAGGGTTGTCCTTAATCGGAAATATGTTTCGATATAAAAGTAACAAAACACTCTATTGAAAGTATATGTTTATTCATTATGTGGGGCCATTGCTTGGAGGTGCTGCACCTTAAAGGAGAACTCTATCTGAAATTAAAAAATTTAAGGAGGACAGGGAGGCGTGGAAACATAATAAAAAAAACTCGTACTTACCCGTCCCTGTTCCCCCGCAACTGCATTGGCAGCACTCACAGACCCCACAGCACTCCTGGACGTCGCAACTTGGCTGAGAAGTGCCACTCAGCCAGTCAGTGACTGAGGTAGGACACCGCAGCTGTCACTGACTGGCCAAGCGGGTAGTTCCTGCCTGTGGGTAGTAGATCATGATGACACAGTAGACCGGAGGCTGATGGGACACTGATGTGCTGCGGCTTCAGGGGCACAGAGACGAGTATCACGTCTTTATTATGTTCCCACCCCATCTGGCCAGCACTGGATTTTTACGTTTCCGACAGAGTTCTCCTTTAAAGCAGGCTGATCCCCCAGTGATGCTCTCAGGGCTAAAAACTACATATTCCATTATTCCCATCTGTCTAAATTAAAGGAAGCTTGACGTTACTTTCATGCTGCCTGAACCCAAAGTGATGGGGGAGGTTACTGGGAGCTGAGGGGCATTGCATTTAAAGGGGAACTATCATATGATCAATGATGTCCCAGTGATGTAAAGGAGTACAAATGCACCAATTCCTAGACAAAATAACTCATTGGTTTCCTCTTTGAACTATGGCCATGTTGGGTGATGTTCGACAGTGCACAAGCTTTCCCACAATCCCCCTTGCTTGCTTGCACAGTGAAGACTAACAGCCAATACTTCCAGGAAATTGCAGTTAAACTGAGCATATGTGAACACCTTAGTGTATTCCATAAAGAGTTTGAAACCAAGACATATTTGGTTTAATTTCACATTATGCATCAGTTTACCCCTATTTATATTGAGGCTATGTTCACACACAGGGGAGATTTATGAAGACATTAACTTAGGCCCATCCCCTTTCCCCCGGCCGAATTCACACCTCTTAGTGAATCTGGCTGGCTGGGCGCCCAAACCTGCGCCTGGTTTTCAGCAGGTGTAGATTTGGATCATGATTTACGCCAATTATGATAAATGCGATGTGGGAGCAGGTCACGCCTCCTCTCCGCCTTGCCGCTCTCCATAAAGCCAAAACAATCACAGATTTAACAAAAAGAAATAGCAATAAAAATAGGGGATCGTATTGTATATATATATATATATATATATATATATATATATATATATATATATAATTACAAGGTTGCATTACTACTCACCGCATGGACCCTCAAACTTCTTGTAAAGGTTCTCCTGATTGTCACAGGCCTGCTTGTTCAGGGCGCACTCATTACGATAGTCTTTTCCATCACTGCCACAGACCACGTTCTCTGGTATACCAGCACAGGTGGTTGGGCAGACACACTTTGCCGTCTGCCCATCTGCCGAGCGTACACAGGTGCTTCCGTAGCTGCAGGACACAGATGAACAAGGGTCCCTGGTACCTGCAAGAGAGAGAAAACAAAGAGAGAATTACAAAATGCCATATCCATGCAATATTACACCGCTAATATAATATCAATGTACAGTAGTCAGCACTGGGGACCTGGGTTTAAATCCACTCTTTGCTAGTTTGTATGTTCCCCTCGTGTTCACGTGGATTTCCTCCAACATTACAAAAAAATATAGCCATGTTATTAAAATTAACCCTAGAATATTCTGTAAGGAAATTAGATTGGGAGCCCCACTGGGGACAAGTACGGATGTGAGCGAATACATAATGCATAATGCAGAAACACCAGGGACGAGCGCCAATGCAATCAGAGGCCATTGACAATGAGAATCGTGGCGTCGTAATCAGGGAGGCGCGGTGCGGCGAGGCATTTCACAGCACACGATCACTGCTGAGAAATCACTAGGGCTTTAGCCTCGTAAAAGATGGAGATAAGAAGCTGGGAAAGTGTGATGGACACCAAGGAGCTATTGCCACTCTGCCTATTGACTATATGTACAAATGTCATTAGAAGAGAAGGCTCATCAGGATGGAGGATGCACGTCTACTTGAGGTTTCCAAGCCAACCTCAATGTCTAGACGGCAGATAAATAGAGGAAGTCCTCATTTTCAATTAAAGAAAAATAGGACCTTTCAGACTGATCTGTGTCAATGGACTTCAAATAATCCATTCCAGTCACAATATCTCATTGGATTTGGTTTTCTGGAATTAGACGTTAACACTTTGGTAGTTTTTACACCTCCTACAAATAATAAACAGGTCTGTGAGGGAGGATGGTACACCGAGATAGTGCGACTCTATTCTCAGCACTTACCTCCAGGCTAACTTCATCAGCGGGAGGGTGCGAGAGGGTGCGGGCAGCCTGGAGCACCGTAACAAACCTCACAGACGGCAATGGAAAAGGTCATGTTAATTTACTTTAGAGGGGGAAAAGTGAGGTCTCATTTACTCAGTGCCACACTACTAATGGCAGCCTGGAGCAGGATTACTTACAGAGTAAGGGGTTAAGTTGGAGACGTGCAATAAAAGACTAGAATAGCAGGCCCAAACCTGTGGTGGCTGTGTTATGGCTCTAGACAAGCAAGGCATCATGTCACATATCACTGGATACCAAAGATGGAGTGAGCGGGCCAACCATGACAGTTGGCTGTGTAGTCAATAATATACTTTACTCAACGACTAATTCACCTTGTACAGAATTGTTTTGTTTTAGAGTTTACATGAGCAAAGCAAACCATAATGCTCTGTTTTACATGAAGAACTTCCAATTTCTCCGGGCCAAGCCATCGTTCATTCGGCCATTTAAATATATTGCTATGGGCCTCACATCCTCTGTTATCACAGTAAGATGGCAATAGCAATATATTTCAGCGTGGCCCAAAAGATGAGAACAGCCGAGGATCAGGAGTTTTCCTGTTCCTAGGATAAACCCTGACGCTTTTACATGGGCAGATTATTTCTAGAAACGCTCCTTCACGATAACCGTCCTGTGTAGATTATTCTAGTCCACGACTATCCTCGCACGTTTTTCTTTACTTTGTTTTCGGCAGTTTTTCTGTTTACACACGTTTTTTTCAGCCCTTTACAGCTCAAAATGAGGTTTAAAAAAGTGCGTGAAAGTAGTGTAAGCATGTGCCTTATTTATCAAACAGATTTTTGACAGATTCTTCTTGGGCTCTAACATGATGTCAACTGAAACTGTACATTGTTTTTTGGAGAAAAAAAAACTGAACGCAAGAACAAAGGGACAGAGTCAGAGGTTAGTTGGGGGGAAAGATCAGAAGCATCGTGAGAAAATATTACTTTACTGAAAGAGTAGTAGATGCTTGGAACAAACTTCCAGCAGATGTGGTAGGTAAATCCACAATAACAGAATGTAAACCTGCCTGGGATAAACATATATCTATCCTAAGATAATAGGAAAGGGAATACTAAAAGGACAGACTAGATGGACCAAGAGGTCTTTTTCTTCCGACAATCTTCAATGTTTCTATACGTTGGGATTCTACAATATCTCCTACCTACCAGTCCTGACCCTCAACATTTTAATGACTTTAATGACTCTGTCCAAAGTTAGCCTGAGAATTCAGTGAGTAGTTAGCCTTACTGGTGGATACAAGTACATGGTCCATTAGAGTCTGATACAAGTGACTTTATGGAGTTTAGTCTTGCAGTTAAACAGAGCCCAGTCAATGAAGTTTCAATGCCCTTCAGCGCAGAAACATTAAGGCATTAACACTATCTATCTGAATGGGGATTCGTATGAGAAGAGGCAGTACATAATGCATCTCCTCTGGAGCGCTGGCAGAGAAGGAAACTCTTATTTTATGAATCCCGCTTGGACTTTTGAAGTGCAACAGAAATTTAGAAGTGCAAAGGAAGCAACCCATTCATTGAATATGTAATGAAGATACTGCATTGGGGAAGATCTGAAGAAAGTCCATATTTTATACATTATAACTGGAATCGGTATAGCTAAAAGGAAAGGCCATGTGTTATACATTTGCTAAGGGACATGCAAAGTGCCTTATATACTGTGCATTATTATCTAGTATCAGTATAAGCCAGGGATCAGCAAGCCGTGCAATGCAGCTCTGATGAAGGTACTGCATGGGCAGTAAACAGTAAGGCGGCACATTATAGTATATGTATGGCCAGGGAGCTGTATAATTCAGAAAGGAAAGAGGCCATTTATTATATATCCCATTAGAGAGATGTAAAAAGACGGAGGAGGGAGAAGAGGCAATGTATAACATAGCTAATCACAGGACTGTGCGGCAAGACTGGATCATGCATCTGATCCAACATCTATATAGATTGTTATTATACATCTTCTGGGAGTATGGCTGGCACTAATACTGCAGCTGAAGAAGTGCAAATCATAGATGAAGAAGGAAAAAAGAAATACTGGGAGTAGTCCTCCGACTGCTGTGTCATGTCTGCAATGTAGAATACACACAAATAATTTAGCGTCTTACCACAAGGTCCTTTGCTGATAACTTTGATTCTCCTTTGTTGGTTGCATTGGGCTCTTTCCAGTTCACACTCATTGCTGTAGGTGGAATAGTCGGAGCCACAGACAGGGGCTACCAATGATGGGCAAGAAGTCTTTTTGCAGACGCAGGTTGCCTGAGATGGGTCGGTACTGCTCTTCTCACATACTGCACCAAATCCACAGAGCATTCCACGGCACACTGGAATATGGAAAGATAAAGGTTAGAACAATGGTGGTCAATATACCTATATACTACAAGTCAATGTAGAAGCAATATATACATCTATAGTTACTATATACCAATAGAGTCACTGGGTCAATTCACAAAAGTTAAGAAATGTGGAAAATGGAGATGACCTTTAAAGGGATAATCCACTGTGCAGGATCCTCATTTAGCGTAGAGATTAGCTGAATGAACATGCCAAAGGAAGCAGGGATAGGTGGTGAAGACTGGGAGTTGTTGGGTGGCAGTGGTGGGGGATCAGGGTATTTTTATGACACTGGGGGATCCCTTTAATTGTAATATACCTGCCTACCTGTAATATAACTATGCAAATATATGGATATAACTAATGAAGCACAGCCTTGACAACAGATAGTCCTCCCATTAGGCCAGGTATCGGTACACATATCTAATGACCATCACAGACACTGTATTTGTGATTCAGTAGCTCACAGTTGGGGGCAGGAGGTCACATGTTAGGAGCCATTAATATGGACTATCACAGGGTCCTACTGGGCCCAATTACCGCATGCATTCTCATATAAATGATTGCTGCGCTCCACACCTCCAGCCGTGCTTGTCTATACGAACACAAGCCAAGTACGTGTGAATATAGATTACTTCGTAGATTCCTCCTTAACATTCTGTCAAGAAGGAAATACTGCTCGAAATTACGGTGAATCACAAGAGGAGGCCTGAACTAATATTTGAGCATCATGACTCCGAGAGGCATTTTCCCAATCTAGATGTCAATAAAGTCTTCAGGGATATTGAGATATTGATTTTTATATCAGGTGGTCAGAGGTCAACGGGCCAGCTGTGCAAGCTGTAAATCTCCCGCTGCAAACACAAAGGACTGTCTACAAAAAGTGGCTCCTGAACAGCACAACCAGCTGTGATACTTCACACAAAGCAATTTAACCTAAGCTAGCTGTAGATGAACAGCCAAGACATTGAGGGATCAGGGGTGATAACTTCTGACTACACAAGAGTCATTGGGTATTTCATGTCTAACACCAGCATAAATGGTGTAAATCTGGGATGGCTTTGTCTAAACCGCATCTATCATCCTTGTCCAACACATGCTAGGTTTTCAAAGGTGGCTACCACTAGTAAAAGCCGAAAGGGCTTACGATCAGTATAAGGCATAACGTATCCTTCACACAGATTTTTCAGCATTTTTAAACAATTACAAAAGAATAATAAAAAAAGTGGTTTATACAAGTGCTTTTGGTGGTATTTTTTATTTTGTAACATTTAAAACATGACTGGAAAAAACACTAGAAATAGCTATATCCAAAGCATGGTCAATTTTGATAAAAATCCTATAAATGCAACAAAAAAAAATCTGTATGATTGACATTTGGCACCTTTCATATATCTGTTTGTGCTTCCGGAACATTGAAAACTTCTCTAATACAAGGTGCCCAAGTGCCGAGGTCTGTAATGCCTCCTTGCTCCTCCTCCTATCCCTGCTTGATTGTTAGTCAGCTGGAAGCTGAGCCATGACTGTCAATCAAGCAGGGATAGGGATGGGAGAGGAGATAAAGAGGCAATCTAGCTGACAGCAGAAGTATGGGACAGCCCCGCTGACACTTTGTATTATTATGGAAGGACAGATAGATATATGATAAGCACTATGGGGGGATTTATGAAGCGTACGCCACAGGCGTACCCCAGGGAGAAGGTGCATATTCACCCCTTCTCCCTGGCGTACGCCTCCCGTACGCCCCTCTCGCCTGATAGGCAGGCTGGCGGAGCTTGTGGGGGCGTGATAAGGCGGGGAGGAGGTGTGGTCCCCTCCCGCGCCTTATTTATCATAATTTACGCTTGATCACAGGCGTAGATCATTATCAAAATCTACACATGCTGGAAGCAAGTGTAGATTTTGTACACCGGGCGCAGATTCGGCCGCCCAGCCGCCCAAATTCACTAAGAGGTGTGCGCCTTTTAGTGTATCCTGCTGGGGAAAAGGGGTGGGGACTAATATAAGAATGGCGTACTTGTACACCGATCTGCATAAGTCCCCCCCATGTGTCTCCTTGACCTAGCAGCTATTTGGATCCTACAGCTGACACTTTTACTTTAATGGAATTTTTGCTTTTATGTTTTATGGTTACATCCCAAAATACATCCCAAATAACATGGGGATAACTTTTTTTTTTTTTTTTTTTAGTAAGGAACTCCTTTGTCCTTCATCAGCCATCAAATTCTAAACCCCTTTTCCCTCCCCTATTCTATCCCAGGTGTTTCTTTATACCGTTCATTTAGCTATCTATCCAATAATACTGTTGGATAAAAAATGAAACGTGAAAAAAAAAATATTTATTTCGTCAAGCTTTTTCTATGTTGCTTTTGTAATTAAAATACCCTGACCGCACTGATTGTAACGAACGGAAGCAGCTGACCTCAAAGTGCTCCATTACTCTGCTGTACTTGAGGCTGTCTATTCAGTTTATTGCAGTATGGTTAATGTTTGTACTTTTTTTTTTTTTTTTATTCGTGTACTCAATAAACATTGGATTAAACAAAACAAATACGACGTGTATGTGGCCTTTCCAATAATTTATAAAATATATTTATTTTATTTATACAAAAAATATGTAGTATAGTATACTGAATGGATGGAAAGAAGTTGAGGCATATGGGGACACACTGTGACTCTATCCCCAATGGCCTGTGTAACCCTGGAGCCGGCCCTGCCCTGAGCTTTTGCATCTTACGACTTTCAATTCCAAGGTTAATAAGATGTTCCTTGTTTTCATCACGTCAAGGAGGAGGTTTATTAAGACTGGCACTTGTTAGACTGGATCTCAATCAGCCCTAGAGTGGTGTCTATGAATGAGAGATCATCAGAACTAGATGAGTCGGAGCCACAAGTGCTTCGCGCACACGGGAAATCTCTGATGATCCTTCATTTCTGACACTGTAGTGTAGAGACAGCCTATGATCATAGCAGACATATGATGCTTAGTGATGCCATCAAAACGTCCACGAGCATTTACAGGAGGCTCTGCTGCCTCTAATAAATAACAGGCTCCCATCGAGACATGTTCGTGTATTGCATACAGTAAATCCTCTATTCTGGTGGGAAGATGCAAGAAGTAGCATGCAGACAAAGGTAAAGTTAGCAAATCATTACTGTTAGGCTGGGTGTACACTTAGTTTATCCATTACATCTTAGGTATATGTCAACTTCACAGCAAAAAAGTATGCCGATATACTATACTGCAGCATGCTTATTCAGTTTATTGGCCTGATTCTAGCATCTAGTGACATTCCCTGGACAAATATATTTTTTGGGGGGTTCAGAAGCGCAGGGGACCAAACTATGTAAGCATATATAAGCTGAAATAGCCCAATGGGTAGTCAGTAGTTCACCATGTTTGGGTATTAAAGGGGTCATCCACTATTAGGCCGGGTTTACACACAGTATGCCACAGAACGGCCGGATAAACTTCTTTTCTGGTGAATTGGGATGCGGGCGCATCCGTGCGTGCCCGCATCCCAATTCACCATTGCACACAACGGAGAGTGCGGTCGGAGCCGCCCGCTTCATTGTGGGAACTGACAGTTTTGTCTGGCTGCTATTTAATGAAAAGCGGCTGCACAAAACTGACATGCCAGTTTTTCTTGCGGCCACTAGGGATCCTGGCCGGAGTGTATACTACATGTACATACTCTATTCCATTGATTTCAGGGCAATGCATATTTTAATTTATCACGGCCGTTGTTGCAAATCGCACCACTCTTGTCTTCAGTTTGTGTGGGGTTGGAGTTATGCAATAAGACTTAGGGCCCTATTACACATAATCTGCCAAATCAGGTTGATCGAGGCAGATATCCATCCATGTAGTAAAGACAACGATCAGCTGAAGAAACGATCATTGGCCACGCATTTCTATATGTAATAGCGATGCACAGCCAATGGCTGAGAAATGTGGAAAGTAAAGTAATAAACTTTTTATTTACCTATCCATGCTTCCCAATATCCTTTAGCTTTTCCCTGCTCACTGCAGCCTCACTAGCATGTCTGAAGCCATCTGTGCAGCGATAGGCGGCTCATCCCATCACTGGCCACGGCACTGTCCCATCCCAGCTTCCGCAGTGTCAGTGATGGCTGCAGTAAGTGGGGAGAAGCTAGAAGGACTGCTTGACTATCACCAACTATGAACAAGGAAGAAAGCGATGGAAAATGCTGGATCTATTGTTTCCTTTCTTGTTCTTCAATGACTGCATGCAGCTGGATACAGATCCGGGCCTACATTAAAGGTAGAGGTGAGATGGCTAATTTGTATATATTGTTATCACTACTATGTCTCTGTAGCCCTTGCTTCATGATCATGCCGTCTAATAGGCTTATATTATATGTCAGGCTGTGTAATACAGCCCTTATTCACTTCAATGGAAACCCCACCCGAACTGAAGACAAGAGTGATGCTGTTAGTGGAAGAATGATACCATGTTTGTATAAGCCTGGACAATCCCCTTAAAGTCAATAGGCCTGCCACTATATGTTTCACATTCCCTTTTTGACAGCATGCCAACATATATCTGGGTAAATTTAGGCCTTTAGGCTACTTTAGACCACATTTGGATGCAGATTAGCCCAATTTCCACAAGGTTACTGTATCTCTGATGATTGCTTCCGGGCTTTATAAGATAACCGTCTTGCACAATGTCATACACACAAACAATAGTATATTCCCACAAAGGGGGCACACATCATGCATCTTTCCATGTACATGTACTGAAAATCTCATTGGTAACATAACCATAGCATTACACAGAATAAGTAAATCTCCACTTCTCCACAGGTACGGTTGGATTAGCACAGAGCGGGGGAAGGCGGTGGGCGGTATATCAGCCCCGGGGATCATGCTGCCTTTCTAGGTGTCACTATTTATTTATTACCATTAGACAGACAGTGTAATTGCTGTCATTATCATGCATGAGCTCAGGTACATAGACACATTCATTTAGACAAGCGGAGAACAATGTGATGCGGAATATGACGAATCAACAGAAATAAATGTTTGGCTTAGGTTTCTGTACCGCCCCTTTAATTGTGTTTTTGTCACTCAGACCGACTGACATAGAAGTTATAGATTAGTTCCCATCACTCCTGAATCTGTAACTGAGGACCTGAAATCACAAGTTTGCGAGATGCCGCCTCTGGCTCTGACACTATCGCTCTGTTGAATCTGAAGAAAGTTAATTTATTCCATTTCAGAAACTGGCAACAAATTAAGCTGCTAGCGCTTAACAACGGTGATACATTGTGCCTGTAAAGTAGAAGCTCCCAACACAAGGAACATCAGAGCCGAGCGGCTCTTAGAATGAACCCATTACCCCAACATCTCGCATCTGGTGCCGCATCACAATGCTAATTATCAGGAACTCATTTAGGAGGCAAGTGGCCCATATTGAGGCGTCCTGGGCTTGTTACAAAACTGAGTGATCTAATGGGAAGCACAGCCGCATTAACATGTCAATGTGTAAATGAGCATCTTCTCTACTCTCTAAGGCAAGCGGCAAAGTGATCAGGAGTGGCAGGTATCTTAAAGCCATATTTTTAGACTAATAGGAGCTCTAGATGCTGGAACACACAAAGCTAAGCAAGCACTCCGGGAATTAAGGCTATAACATATGAGATCAGGGCGTTATTAGATTTTTCCAGACTTCTTTCATTCCACTAGATGATATGAGGACAAGCCATGATAAAGATTATTTGTCCCATATGTGTCAATTCTTGTCTACCCCAAGGGCACATTGACCACGCTTTTAGCTAATGAATAGGCTCGTAAAACAGGAATGTACTGTATTAGGCCAGGGATGGTGAACTTATGGCCCACCAGCTGTTGCCAAACTACAACTCCAATCATGTCTGGACAGCCAAGACAAAGCTTTGGTTGTCCAGACATGATATGAATTGTAATTTTGCAACAGCTGGAGGTCCGAAAGTTCACCATCCCTGGATTAGGCCCTTCGAATTTGTCCACACAAGCTGCCAAACACATATATCCGAAACCAATGTCAGCACAATGTTACTGGGATTATCTGCAATATTATGGGACCTTTGACCAAAGCATGAAGGCATGGTTTCTTAGTCATGGTTTCATGTATTTGGCAGCTTGTGTGGATGCAGCCTTATGGCATGTTTATATGGACTAGAAAAAAAATCAGCAAAAATCTCTTGTGCGGATTTTGGTGCTATTTTAATGTGGTTTTCCAGCTTCCATTGATGTCAATGGAGAACAACGTGGAACAGTTTGAAAGACTGCATGGTTTCCGTATGAAAGATGATGAAGGTGTAGACTTTACTGTGTCAGTGGCAAGAAAATGAAGGGGGAGGGGGGGTGAATACGAAGACAAAACATTGTTAACCAATCAAATCCTGGGGTGCCTTTCACTTATAAAACCAGGTCCCCCTTTGTGGCAATGACAGGCAGGCACAGGAGGAACTATGAATACTATGGGACTGCACAGCTTTGGTATATACTCTATGCTGTCTCCTCCCCATATTGGAATTAGTGGCAAAACTTGTAAACTGAATTCATCCTATCCACGAATATAACAGTGGAATAGGATCAGCTTCCTCTGATCATTTGGCCGGAACCAGCTAGAACCCATCTGTGACCAACGTAAGACTAGTGACCCAATACATATAATGATATATACAACACAGGTTATAGCGTCTCCATCCCTATTGCAGCTAGTCTACCGTCTCCATCACCTCTGACACTTATTCTCTGAATTTCAGATTTATAAAATCGTTACATTTGCTGCTAACAACCAAGACAATTAAATGGAAGAATTAAGATGAGAAGTAAAGTCGATTACTTAGCAAAGAATGAAAAAAACAAAGCCATTTCTGTACCAGGGAACTGGAAGCATATGGAGCTTCTATTTAGCATACAAAACAAGCATATAACTAGCACTTTGCCAAGTGATTATACAAAGTACAGGCAGAGTTACCCGTAAGTATTTGTCTGTCAGGAGGAGATTATAAAACAGGGCTTTCTTCTTCCTTGCACAACCATTGTACGGAGGGGGTGGCCCTATCTATAGGATGGCATATTACCAGCCTCAATATTGGGCGCTACTACACTCACTTCTTGAGTTACTGACTGTGTATCAGTAACAAGCACTCTAAATGCCTAAAAGATGACTATTTGGAAATAATAATAATAATAATAATAATAATAATGCTTTTATTTGTATAGCGCACACAGATTCGGCAGCACTTTACATCGTTTTGCCAATTATTGCTCCCTGTCCCCATTAGGGCTCACAATCTAAATTCACCTATCTGTATGTTTTGAGTGTGGGAGGAAACCGGAGTACCCGGAGGAAACCCACGCAAACACGGAGAGAACATACAAACTCTTTGCAGATGTTGCCCTTGGTGTGGGATTTGAACCCAGGACCCCAGCGCTGCAAGGTGGACATGTTGCTAAGTAGTCAGGCAGCTTGTGCCATGTGTTCACGTGAGCAGCGAGTGTGCACCTAAGGCTGGGTTCACACTACGTTTTTGCATTCTTTTTTTTCACCAGTTTTTTGCAAAAAACTGATGAAAAACTGATGAAAAAAACGGATGCAACTGTGTGCATCCGTTTTTCCATTGACTTCCATTATTACAAAAACGGATCCTTTTTTTACCGTACACAAAAACATGGTCGACCTCATTTTTGTGTCTGTTAAATAAAAAGGGATCCGAATTCAATGGAAAAATGGACACACACAGTTGCATCTGGTTTTTTTTTTTTTTTAAAGATTGCAAAAAAGGATTGCAAAAACGTAGTGTGAACCCAGCCTTAGGAAATTCTTTTTGGCATATGAGAAAATGACTGATTTAGTTATTTCTTTGCCATAATCCATTCCCTGTAAATAGGAAGTGCTGAGATCTCCAATATGTCTGCGGCATATTGCTCTTATCTGGGCGGCTAGATGTTTTGACTACAGAGACTTGGAAAGAAGAAGCTGCCCGGGATCTATTGCACTAGTAGTAAAAGGGAATCAACCAGCTGCAATTTGCTTTCCAAACTGCTGACACTGTTAGATAGCTGTTAGGTCAAAGAGAGACACGATGCCTTTGTAATACTTGTCAATGCCTCCTCGCTCCCCTTCTCATCCCTATGCCTGCTAGCTTGAGAGTCAGCTGGAAGCTGTATGGAAGGGTATGGAAAGAGGAGAGAGGAGATGTCACAACTAGAGATGAGCGAACCTCGAGCATGCTCAAGTCGATCCGAACCCGAACTTTCGGCATTTGATTAGCGGGGGCTGAAGTTGGATAAAGCCCTAAGGCTATGTGGAAATCATGGATATAGTCATTGGCTGTATCCATGTTTTCCAGACAACCTTAGAGCTTTATCCAAGTTCAGCAGCCCCAGCTAATAAAATACCGAACGTTCGGGTTCGGATCGACTCGAACCCAAACCCGGTTCGCTCATCTCTAGTCACAACTCTTTCCAGTTTTTGGGCTTTGACTCTTTGCTCTGGAAAGCAGAAGCACATTTCTACATTACAGACACATACACTGTATGAAAAATGCCATGTGCCTCCTTGGGGCAATTGGCATCTGCTTCATAAAGGTTTTAACTTCCTCTGGGTCAACACAGTAGGGTTTTTGTAGGTTGAACTTGATGGACTCTTGTCTTTTTAACCTTATCAACTATGTTACTAATACTATGTCTCAGCAGTTTGGAACTTGAATTGTAGCTGACAGATTCCTTTGAAATCCACTTTATATTCATGGCAAAATATACATGCAGCACATGTAATAAGGCCATCCAGAGAAGACTGAATGAGAACATACTTATTCTATTGACAGTAGGGGGACTTAGCTTTAAGAACTTTACCGATTAAAACTTTTGACAAGTCTCTATGACATAAAATTAAAAAAAGAATTAGGCAACAACCCCAACGTTTTTGTGTTTGCCTATGAATCATGTGACAAGTAGAGATGAGCGAATGCGATTCGATGGAGTAGAAATTCGATCGAATAATGAGGTATTCGAAAGATTCGAATTCAATCGAGTAGTGAGGCGAATACGCGGGAAACATTTAAAATCCCTCCCATCGTAGTTGTTTTTAATCCAAAGACCATGCAGGGAGGCCGTGAGGGACCCTGGGAGTTGGTTAGGCAGGATTACTACAGAACCCAAAAGTCCTTTTCAGGGCTAAGATCCAGCGAAAAAGTCATCTCTGAATGCAAAGCACTTCTCAGTGCTAAGAAATAGATAATATAACAGCAGCAGCAGCATCAGCAGGTGTATTCATTACAGTACCCTGTGTGTACAAGTGACTTATAGTGTCCCTGTTTAACACCACTAAGGGCACGTTATACATATTGTTCCAGTAGCCCACTAAGGGCACCTGATATATACTGTTTCAGTAGCCCAGTAAAAGGCACATGATACATATTGTTCCAGTAACGTTCGTACAGCATTACGCATGATACGCGCGAATAACATGACGCTCTGGGGACGCACATTGGAATCATGTATGTAACACTGCGCAAGAAATACGAAGGAAATGTGTGAACATTGCCGTAAACGTTCACAAAGCATTCGCAAATATTTTTCCTTTGTAACTGCGGAGAGTGGCATTATACTACGATTTTGGGGTGTTGGGTGCACCCAGGCATGCTCTCCCTGATGCCCCAGTGTCATTTCGGAGGTGTTTGTATAGTTTAGGAAGGTTTCATGGGGGACTTGGTGACCTCCAAGTGGTCGAATTTTGATTTCCAAGTGCCGCAAATTTTTTTTCCCATAGACTATAATGGGATCGAATACTCGTTCGAATAGTCGAATATCGGTGCCTATTCGATTCGAATTCTCGAAAGTCGAATATTTCACTACTCGCTCATCTCTAGTGACAAGTCAAAATCTTAAATGACGGTGTACCTGTCAGAAAATTGTATAAAAAGAAATCAACAGGAGTTGTTATCGTAAGCAATTTTGCAATATACTGGGACTTCCTGTGATTGGTCTCTTTTTTTTGACAGAGAAAAGACCAGTTATTGGCAAGAAGGGAGCATGGACCACAGATTGACAGAAAGGGAGACACCTAGTGGCCATATGTGGAATGTTGATTTAAATATAAAAAACATTATGAAAAAAAAAATAAAGCGAGTATATTGCAGAACTGCTTGAAATCACAATTCCTGTTGATTTCTTAAAAAAAAAAATTGTGAATAAAGATTATTATGTAACTATTATGTAACTTCAGTCTCAACTAAACCTGTTCCCAGCAACCACTCACTCTGCATATGGTATCGCTAGCTGACTGCTGCCCACAGACCTTGGACGTAGACACGGCAACCTCCTATTGAGCAAAACTGATAAATAAGGAAGCGGCTGGTTGGGCTGAGACAGATATGGCATCGCCTTTGTATGGAAGAGTTAATGACACAATGCTAAATCTTTAGTGCGGCAGAGGCAGGAGAGCTGGAGTGGAATTAATACAAGAGCCGTGAGCTGAGCAGTATGCAAATCCACTGATCACACATCCTCCGGCTTGGGCTATCCTCCCCCTCCTAGATACAGAAACACCTCTATCTCAGGCAGACTATGCTAATGTGACCCAGCTAATCCATACTGCCTGCTCAGAGCCCTGACCAAAGGACAAGTATATGGGGAAATAAAAGCTGCCAACCAAGGGGAGATTATGAGGCCCTGATCTGAGACAGAGAAAGGGAAGGAAAATAGAAGGAAAGTCAAATGAGGAAGAAAAGCGTGTGGGTGCTGAAAATCAATGTGAGAGAAGAGTGTCACTGATATATAATCCAGCGCCTGATAGCTGAGACTTGCATCATGTGCGCTCATGTATACAGTTGCTTAAAGGCGTTATCTAGATAGGGGAGACTGTATCTATATTGTTACAAGTAAAGTCTACATGTCTCCGGAGAAGATCCTGCCTCCATTTCTTAGGGTGACAGCCTGCTCAGCCAATCATTGACCACGGCACTTTCCCGTCTCAGTTAGTGATTGGCTGAGCAGGGTGTCACTCCCAAGAAAAGTCCATTTTGGAAATAGAGGCGGATCATCTCTGGGGGACACCAGGGGAGAATGGAGAGGTAAGACCGGTGTCACACCTGGAGTTTTCTGGAATTTACCAGCAATTTTTTGTTACCCAGGTAACACTGCACTACACAACAACAGAAAAGTCTATAAAAATACATTTTTGGTCATTTTTCCACAATGCAAATCATGTGATTCCAAAAGAAATAACTGTATCACATGAACTATAAATCACTTGCTTTACAATTGGGACAGAGTGACAGAAAAACACCCCAAAAAACACAGTAATTGAGACACATTTAGGCTATGTTCCCACTAGGTAAATATAAAGGCAAATAATGGCCGTTGCTGCAAAACAACGGCCATTACTAAAGATTATGAACATTAATAAAGGCTGTTATTGCCTTTATTTTTACCTAGTGGGAACATAGCCTTCTTAGGCATAGTGTGCCGTAAAGAACAGTAAAATGTGTCTTGTCTGACAATGGGGTGTGTCCTATTGGGAAATGGTTTGACGTGGACAAAAAATTTTGAGCATTACTACTACATCAGCCTGAGCCATTGTGACAAATCTGGTACATTTTAAGTTGCAAAAGTAGAAAGACTTCTGTAACTTTATTTTTTGTATTAAAACACGGACATGGTGTGGACCCAAAGTGAGCAGACGCTACGTGAACTGCTCACTTTGCGTCCGCACCATGTCCGTGTTTTAATACGAAAAATAAAGTTACAGAAGACTACTTGGGTGAGTGCCACTGTCTTTCTACTTTTGCGACTAGATATCTTCATCGTCTTTTCTAGTTAGCACCGCCTGGTGTGGCGAACCCCGACTGAGACCAGCAAGTGGCTATACCCATGTGTGTTACCTATAGTGCCGCTACCTTCTTGTACTTATGGTTTCTGGTACATTTTAAGGCTGCTCAACTAGTTTGCACTATTACTAGATTTAGTAGATACTTCCTCTTGTTTTGTAAAAATGACCATAAAAATGGACGAAGGACTGAAAAAAATGGATATTTAAAGGTATTTTTTTATGTTTTAAAAATTTTTAAGGGAGGCCTAGTAATACTAAAGGGTAGAGCTGTACATATGGATGGCCTACTAAAGTGCCAGTCAGGGGCTGAAATAATAGATATGGCCCTAACATCTCTGCCAACCCTCACCAATGGGACCATTGCTATCTGGAGATGCCATGACCCCTCCTTCTTACATACTGATAAATCCCAGGCCCCAGCGGCTGCCTATTCACAAATGGATAATCTATCTATTATAGAAATGGGATACAAATGAATGCATCCAGCGTCCCAGCACAATACGGTCAATATGCCTATTCCCAGAGGTTACTTCGTATGCATTATTTATACTGTATATTCTAGTGGACCCCCTCTAAGAGGTGACCTATCTGCGCACAACACATCCTTCATGATTCTCAAATACACATATGGAAAAAATCCATGTATCTGAGCTATGCAATCAAAATGAGAACATCATTTTACATACGAACACAGTAAAAGCCGCCTGCCCTGGAGTTTACAGTATCATTTCTGTTTGCCGGAGGTGCAGGAAACACAAAGCAATTTACTGAAGGTCACGGGGAGCTGTCACTGAAACCAAACCTGATTAACCCGCATCTATAGATATTGCCAGGCCGGCCCGAGTGACACCCCGCACTGACTGCCGGGTCACACAACCTGAGCAGAATAACAGTCACTGCTTCATTTAGCAGCCAGACACGCCGCGCCTCCGAGGGAGTGCATTCAGATACATGGAGATATATTTTTATTGATAGAATGTCATCAGGGAACGCACGGCTTTCAGTAATGGCGCCTGGAATTATGATGTGATAAACACAACAAGCAAAGTCAGATGAGGTTTAAGGTAAATCCATCAGGTCCTTTATGGCTGAATATATCTTCATTATTATACCAGGATTCTGAGGTCTCCACATGTGGAGCATATGTTCTGAGTAACTATCAGTACCTCTACAAAGAAAGTCATATTCAAATAACTGAAAAAAGTGGATTGCAAGCCGACAGCATACCGGTGGCTAAAGAAGTTGGATGCAGCCCTAGGGAGTCTGGGAAAACATGAATACAACCATAGCTTAGGGCTGCATCCAACTTCTTTAGCCACCGGTATTCAAATGCTCAATGACCGTGTAGTGTCCTACTAAGGGTGGTTCTTCTGTCCTTACACACCCAGGTAAAAATAGTTCACTCAGGTGCCACAGCTAGTGCAGTTAGTTGCTGTGCCCTACTCCAACCACTAGGTGTCTCACTTCCTCTATGCATAGCTGCAGTTTTTGTAGTAACGTTTAGCCTGTATTTCTCGCTCTCTCACATTCCTAGTCAGTTAGTTGGAGTCTGGCTCTAGACCAGCTAGGAGGTGTTGGTGTTGGTCATGGTTTAGCCATGGGAGAGACAACACCCGTTCTTCATGAGAGAATAACAGCAGTTATGCAATGCTGAATTTAGACCTGGGGTGCCTAAGAAATAAGAAGCACCGTTGCCTACACCGAGGATCCTTACTTCAGGAAGTCACCCCCTAGGAAAGAAAGGCAGAGTGCCTCATCCACAGTAAAGCACAGATTGTGAGTAAGCCGCTCTCTACTGACAACGCTCAACTACATGGGAAAACGTTCACTAGATAGCTCTACCCAGAGAATGAGGCCTGGGACTCGTACTACCTCACAGGACAGTCTCTGAGACAGATAACACAGCTTTATCTAAAAGTGAGTACGAGGATTTCTTCAAGATACACTTCACACACATCCCGGCAGAGTACTGCACTAACTAGGCAAGGGCTCCTATCCGGCCCCTATCTACTGCTACTGCTTTACTTCTACTGTTCCTCTACCTCAAGTTGCCTGAGATATCTAGTCTTTTATTTCACTAAGTACCTTAAGCACTGTTGTATTTTTTGTATTACACTGAAGCCTTCAAGTAAAGTTCAAGCATTGTTTAAGTAGGACTCTGTCGCCGCACCCTGCACCTCACACCACTTCTACCAAAGGTCTGGTGCCCGTGTGTCCAGGGGTGGGTATAACCACTCCTGGTCACTGTGACAAGTTGCCCCCAAAACACCAGAGCCCACCGGCTGGTGCAACACCAGTATCCAGCATCCTCCAAGGCCATGGCAATCGGACTCGAGCATGCTCATCTCTACTTCATATCAACTAGACGATTAATAGGAGAGGTTTTAATGAACGATCATTCTTGTGATCATTCGCTCAAACCCTTCCTTTTATAGACACGCATTGTACATCTATTTAACGGGGAGATGTGTTGCCAACAAATGGTGATTTTTATGCCGGCATAAAACCGGGAAAAAAACTTGAATTTACTCATTTGTTGGGTGATCACTAGGAAGATTACACCCAGCAATGAACATGAATGAACATTCGCAGTAACATTCATTCACCTGATCACTGACCCATGTAAACTGCAGGTAAGATGTAGGTTTCTAGGTAAGCACTTTAGATGGTTGAGAGCTGTCAACCGGTGTAAGCCACACACTAAATCTTCCCTTTTCCCTCTCTTCTGTATATGCAGAGATGAACGGCTTGGTAAGAAATCATCCGAACGTTTATGTGATCATTCATATGTGATCGATGCTTCTCGTCATTGTACATAGACTCAGAAAAAATTGGGGTTTATTGACTTAAGAGTTCCCTCTATATTTTACACCAAGAAATGAGTTCCTTATTACAGATTTCCATGGATTCAGTTGTTAGCATAAGCCAAGAGTCTCATTTTTGCCCTGCATGAATTTTTTTTTTCCATTAAATTTAGTTCTCGTTTTATTGAGTTTATATCCGAAAACAGATAATATTTTTTGGAGACAGTACAAAAGAGTTAATGCATCTCTGCACTTGGCAAATGTGTGAAGATCACTTGCCCACTGTTCATCCCACATAGCACACACCTGGATGGGCTGACATGAGAAGGACTGCAGATTGCTGGTTCAACCATAAATTAGAATGAAAGCCAAGAATGGAATAAAAGGTGCATAATCATTAGCACTTCAATGCTGTGAATCTTCTTAGACAGGCCAGCAGCTCTGAATCAGCAGCTTATCATCTATAACACACTGCTATCTATATACCACCCTGTAATCTCTCTATAGGCTTCTCTGTGAAGAGCACTGCTGGGTGGACAAGTGCTGTATGAGAGGTGAGGCAATTAGATACACACCAATCCTTGATAGATCTTACAGTAATTGGAGAGAAGGAGTCACATCAATCTCCTATAACTCCTATTACTCTAGTAAACATGGAGGAGGTCACTCAAAATTTTTCACAGACTTTGGCTTCAAAGTTTTGATAAGATTCAGTAAGACGACCTAAGTCACTTGTCTACTATCTAACACGCATGATGAAAAACTTTAACGACATGAGAGGTTTAAATGAATCCATCTTAGATTGGATCTTGAAAAGTGGTATGTAAAGAATAGAAAATGAGGAGTTCAATACATCATGGCTTTTCAGATATGTAAGAACATGCCAGCTAAAGCTTCGGCTGTCCAGGCATAATGGGAATTGTAGTTTTGCAACAGCCGGAGGGCCGAAGGTTCCCCATCCCTGCCCTAGATGCCCTGCCTCGTAAATAGAGATGATCGGACAGCGGCAAATCTTAGGTTCTATTAAACTCGAACCTAGACGAACTTTCCGCAAGGAATTCCAGGTGGTACCCGGGCTGTCTCCTCCTTCCCCACGGACCAGGAAGGCATCGGGAATCAAATACAGAGGGTTCGGCAAGGTTCGAGTTTGATAGAACCTAAGATTTTCCGCTGTTCGATCATCCCTACTCCTAAACATGGATACAGCCTATGGCCCTAACCTCAATGAGCTTTGGAAGGGCCATTCTACCTTCACTCTTTGCCTGAGCAATAAGATCCTGGGTGTGTTTTTCCCAGTTTCATTTGATATGGACCTGGGTTGTATTCTTGACTATGACTTATTTTCTGTTGCCTATCCTGACCCCTGCTTTTCTACAATGACCAAACTCTGCCTCGGCCTGTACACCATCATATTATGATTTCTGTCCACTGCCTTGGTACTGCAACTGGGGGATTTCTAATCACGATCACTGTGGGGGTAATAACCTTCTGGGTCTATGTGTCTTGTTGGTCTTGATATTTACCTTTATAACTGAACCAAATATTGTAACCCACACTGGAGATACCATAAGAGCTGCTAATTGTTCCAGATTGGAAATGGGATCTTGGGGGGGGGGGGGGGGGGGGGGGGGGGTATATGAAAAAAACTTGAAAAAAAAAAAAAAAACTGTCTATGGATGTTGGTAACTGAGCTAGTTATCTGGACTCATCAAACAGAACCCTGCAATTACTTTAATCTTCCGCGACAATGAACCGCATAGGAGTGGAACCCTGAATGGACCTAAAAGATTAAACATAAACTCATCTGTAAGCTCATAGAAGTATCAGCCTTATTGCAATGTTTATCGGCTTTTTCTTATCTGCCGGGTAACACCGTGTTTTCCCTACTAAGAGGGAGATAATTATCATATTAATGAAGCCGTATTTTATTTCCAATTTGCTTTTTGCCATTTACTTTTTTTCCCCTTTTGTCAGATTGAAAGAGTAGTGAAAAAAAAAAGAAAGAAAAAGAAATGGAACAGCTGAGATAGGGTAGAAAGGATGAGATGGGGAGCAGCGGAAAGATAATAAGAGAAAAGGAGGATCTCGTAGCTCAAGAGGAGAGATAAAACCATGATTCATTGATGGCAACCTACCTCCTGCAGGTTGAGACGGAAAGGGAAAATGATAATCAACAGTATTGCCCTTTGAAGGATGATTAGATGCTGGAGCAAAATCATCTCTCCTGATGGGAAGCAGACGCTTATTGAGACCGCTGCTGCCCTGGGATGCCAAATACCCAGGGAAAATAGAAATAAGACTGTTCACATCTTGACTTTGGCTACATCGGATATGTGCTGGGAGTACCTCCGATGGAAGCCTCCAGTATAGTATGCAGTAATGTAGTACGTTGTCTACTGACGACTGGTATGCCATGTGGGACACCCTCTGCATGAGGAAGCTTAGGCTAGGTTCACATCTGCTTCCAAGGGTCCTTCAGGGCACATTCAGTTCAACAGGGGTGACAGACACCAACAGATCCACAGAGACCCCATTAAGGATTGATTGGGTTTTTTTCTTTGGTGTCCACTCATCTGCAAGCGTCATTTCAGTTCGGTCATGTGGATTGAGTCTGCGATGGAGACAGCCCCAAACACAGATGTGAACCTAGCCTTAGGGCCCTATTACACCAACAGATTATTTGACAGATTTTTTTTGAGCCAAAGACAGGAATGGATTATAAACAGAGAACAGGTAATAAAGGAAAGAATGAGATTACTCCTCTTCAAATCCACTCCTAGCTTTTTCTTTAAAAAATCTGTCAGATAATCTGTCGGTGTAATAGGGCTCTTAGTAGTATAGCTTTCCTATATAGACCTATGACAGAAACCTTCAACAGGGGCCACTGTGCAGTGGGTGTCAGCTATTGACTCTGAATGTAGCCCAGTATACAATTTCTGTGCAGTGTCCCACTGCGTAGCAAAGTTTAGAAGACTATGCTTTCCTATACTGACAATGCACCCTGGACCAGTGTATGCCGAAAGGACACACTGGGTGTATGGGGACCTATGGATGTATGGACGTACATCAGGACCCTTCCTAGCACGTACATCAGGACCTTTCCTAACGCACAAATCAAACATGTTGCAGTGGATTATTGAATTTGCAATACTGACGAACTAGGATACTTCTTTCATAAATCAGATGACTGTGTAGAGCTAAGCTATTCCCTCGCACATATAAACCATTCTACAATCCAGGGGCATAGCTAGAGGGAAGGCTGACAGAGCGTGTTTCCCTCCCAGTGATGGGTGCCAAGAGAGGCATCAACAGCCCATTCAGTCTTAGCCAAGGTATTTAGATACAGGGCTAGTACAGGCGGTCAAACATTTGCCCTGGGTAATAGAAAGCTTAGCTACAACTGAGCAAAATCCACCCTGAAGGTAGAACTACCCAGATGTCAGCCACAATTGTTTTTGCTTCTTCCAAGCGCATAAGTTTCCGTCAAAATTTTTTCTTTTGGCTACTGTCTCCCAAACCTCCTGCCCAACTCTTTTAACTCTACTATACGTATACTGTATGACACCACAATATTCTTCTTTCTGCATTTTCACATGACTAACATATGTGCCGCTTGTGCACTAGCTGGCCGTATCCCTTCGGCTTCTCCTACGATGTTGCTCTTTGACAGAAAGAAATGTTATTTTGCATAATGAAAATAATATCCATAGGCATTTCTTGCGACGTTCACCGTTGCCCCCCCCCCACCACCACCACCGCTCCGTCAGTGACTTCTACCGTATAAAGAAGTGATGCAAAACGAGGTCTTGATTTACTCATATCCAGTTGTGACCTGAATACACTTGCATGGACAAGATGAAATGACCTGGTCAATGCTTTGTAATGAGGTTACAGGTTGGCTGTAAAAGAAAGCAATTTTATCAAAGCCCTGGCATATCTATGACCTCCCCAGCCACATATTATTGCTTGTTGGGCAAAAATGTCACTGGCTGCTAGCAGGTTGATAGCGATCGAGAATTACTAATGGGCAGTCAGGAGACCGTTCTGAGCATTAGTGTCATGGAAGTTTGTAAAGTTGTGTTAGCGGATGAAATTGCATTGCTGAGGGACATGAATCGCGGGGAGTTTTACATTAGATTTGATTTATACCATAGAGAGAAGCCTTGCTCAGCGACATCCCTGCCTACAGTAACATATAGCGGAAGGGAGTTATTGAGGACCTGTTTATATGATATATATTCATAGTACTTCAAGGAAAGCTCAAAATAGGTTCCTTATTGGATTCCTCTTTCTAGAATCATTACAGAATTTTAGTTTCAAGACAGCGTCCCATATTCAGGAACCATATACATTAGTCGGTACTGCAGATTTATTGCTGATATTAACTGTACCATTGAAGTCAATAGAAGCACTTAAGACAAATCACACAGAAATTACATGTAGAAAACGTGTAGCCCATAGCCATGTGTGCCTTCTGTGCAGCCCATAGCCACTGTGCATTCTACATACAGTCTATTGATTTCAAGGGGTTTTCAGTTCACTTAGAGGGTTCACATAGAGGGTTTCTCTGAGCTGCAGTTACAATGGGAACTTCAGGGCATTAGCGCATAATCAAGTGATCTCCCTTCTTTTTCATGTGGCCCCCCATCTTTTATTGAAGTCAATGCAATCTGTCAACTCTATATTAAGTTTAGAGCTCTAGGAGGTGTTGACCAGCTGCAGCATGCATGCCTCCTCCCTCCCCCACCTTTATCTAGCTTGACTGATTAACAAACAGGGCTTGGGAGGAGAGAAGGGGGAGGGAGGAAGCATGCATGTCGCGGCTGAGCACAGTCTCTATGACACTCGAGCAAGAGAGTTAAACAAAATTGTATTACGTTGTAAACAGTCATCAGCTAAGTGACAGGTATCATTTATTTTATCTCCCAAGCAGCCGTCTGCCCATGTCTAATGGCCAGGATCAGTAAGGTGTTAGCACTTTTATTATTTTTATTGAATTTCTGAATCTTTTTTTTTTTTTTAATTTTTATCTTTGCACAATCCCTTCAAATAATGTAAAGCATAATTTCTCCTTCGGAGGCACCACAGGGAGATAAAACCCCTGAGCTGTTCTCCCACAAGACTACAGTTGACTCCAGTCATTATCCCTGAAAGACTCAATGTCTAAGGTGAACAGCCCCTTTAAGTACATCAATGTAAAGATATTATAGTATAGTCCTAATATGCCTCAGCAGGTAATTCTTCTCAATGTTCATGGTCAAACACATGAAATATTCCCATGCACTGTGCCTGATGTGAATGGACTAGTGTCCCCTTTAGAGTAAATGACCCCGTAACAATGTATCCCATTCACTGTATCTCATGTAGAAACCTAATTGAAGTAAATGTGTTCCCATTAGCCAATGCTCCCGCTGCACGCTTCTATCTGAGAGTGAGAAAATGCAACCAAATATTTTCAGCCTATAATTGAGGGTTTGGCATGATGGTAAAGCCATTAATCCATTTAGTGAAGGAAAGAGCCCAGGCGAGGATTATAAAAAGTTGCTTGCGGCTAAAGCTGCCAAAGAGCCCTGTTATTGTGCTGGGGAGGCTGAGGGCAGCATACCGGCTATGATAATAATAGCTGACTCCCCGATAGAAGACATCTCCGAGGCATAGCCCAGAAAGGGTTCATTTTCTTCCTCCATTAAATTACTAGCATCCAGAACCACACTAAAACTGTCACTCGCTCCAGGTCCCAAGAGACAACTGGGGATTTATATAAACATCCTCTTCACATCTTTATAACTGCTTCTGCCCTACCCCCCCAAAGGCCTTTCCGCACACGCGTCTTTTTTTCTAATCAAACCAGAAATTCATAAAGCTGTATAAAATTGTGCAAGGAAACATCAAAGGATACTTTATGGGATTTTTCTTCACGTTGCCTGCCTTTTTATTTTAATTGTTGCTTACAAATATTGATGTGCATTGGTGACACTGTGTGTTTTATTAGGGATAAAGCCTACGTGTGTGTGTTTTGCAAGATTTTGCAAGAGACACGTTATGCATATTAAATGCAAGATAAAAATATAAAAAAACGGTAGATAGTGTAGCTAGATCGTGTTTATGTACATACAGATGTATACATAGGTTGTATTAGATATATGTAGTGTAGGTGCATTGCATTATATGTAGTGTGCGAGCATACAATATATCCTGTGTGTTTAATATTATATTATGTGCAACTTTTGTATGTGTATGTGTGTATACATTGTGTTTAATTGTGCATGGGGTGTTGTTAGTGTATTCCTGTAATTATAAGTTATCCAAGACACAGGTGATAAGAGTCTGATGGGAGGGGTCTGACTGCAGGGACGCCCCCAATCATGAGGATGGAAGCCCCATTGTCCACTTGTTGAATGAAGTGACGATCAGCATCAAACTGCCTGAGATAGCCAAGAAATGTAGTCAGCTATCTCAACAGTCCTATAGAACCTGAATGGTTCATTTAAAGGGTGAGTATAGTATAATTTTTTTTTCCACTAATTATAGCCAGGTACTGAAACATTCTTTTTTCTAATCTGTTTCTATTATCTAATTGTATCAGATTTTTAAAAAAGATTTTTTTAAGGGAGAAGCCATCTTGCTTGAGCTGTTTCAACAGCATTTAGTCATATGCTTTACAGCAAGCCCCATGGACATAGACGATGATAGACAGGACTTGTACCATTGACATGAATAACAAACATTATTAAGAATATTCTGTGACCTTTAACAAGGTCATTCCATGTGCAGGAGGAGGTTGAGGAGTGAGCATCATACACTGTCTTTTCTATCTATCAGTTTCACCTTGTGCTGTAATGCTGTTCAAATCACTCATTGCCACTGACAGATCAGGAAGTGTCAGTCTACTTTTGGGCCTGGCGGTGAGACTGAAAACTTATTATTTTATAATATAGGTAGGAAAATGGAAAATAGACCCCCCCATGTAATGTAATGTAACTTGATGTAAACAATACTTAATCTCCTGGGGGGGGGGGGGGGGGGGTCGGGACCCCTCATCACCTGTCCTAGGTGATAAGTAGTGTTGAGTGGACTTGCCAAAGTGTTTGGGTTTGGCAACGTCCTCTAAACCCAAAGGCTGCCATTTGACTTGAGGTGTCTGGAGAAGTTGGAAGCCATACCCATAGGCTAGTGGTAAGTTTTGAATATGGTGAAAACCCCTTTAAGTAGGTACCTTTTCAATATACTATTGCAATGTCGACATGCTAAAAACCCTCACAACAAAAATGGCTACACTCAAATTCATTATATATATATATATATATATATATATATATATATATATATATCTCCAAACAAAGTGTGTTTTTTTGTTTTTTTTTCAAAGCTGGTTATGTTGTGTCACTCATGCCAGGATATGTGGAGTGAGCAGCTAACATTTTAACATTTCTATATTGTATAATATTGTGTAAATTATAACTGTATTTATTGCATTATATTGAGTAAAAAATTATACATCGTACATTGTATTATAGAACTATACAATGAACATACAGTATAATACAATACATACATGCACCTAAACACTTGTAGAAACATATAATATTAGTGTATGCGTATTGTATTATCCTTTGTTTGCATTGTATTATATACAGTGCATATTGTATTACACTGTGTACATCTTATGTGTGTTTTATGCTATGTACTTGTGTGATTTTCTCATCTAAAACTCCATGTTTTGATCAGGCTGGGTTATTTCTTGTTAAATATGCTCTTTAATCTTACAGCCTTATTTGATTTGTAGAGCTTTTATAAGCTTTGTAAAGGTAAGCCCAGCGTTTTAGCAGCTGTGTGATGATTTGGCCTCTAGGGGCGCTATTTCACTGGTCTCGGTGGCACATATTTCACTGCGAAATATGCAGATAAATGAGGTTCCTTGGGAAAAATGATTCATATTCATACGCCTTACTGAACATTTATGGCAAATAAAGTGAACATTAACTCTACTTATACTTCCCTTTATACAAAGCAGAAGACAGGCTGAGCCTTTGGCAGAAGGGAACAGTTTTGATTAAACGCTGATCATGTGATAATGCGGCAAATTGCGTCTAAATAAATGTATCTGTTACATTTCACCTTTGTGAGACTTGGATTACCTCAGTAAGAAGAAATCTCTGTATTACACCTCTCTGAAGTCAAGGCTCTAGCCTCCAGCCCTCGGAACGTGCATTGTAAGGAGGGTTTATAACCTAATATGTGAATGATACTCTGCCTGACACAGTGGGAACAAAGCCAATAACTTTTATTTCGCTGTAATAATATATTCATAAGTAATTTACAGAATGTGTCACATGACAGCTGGAGTCAATTGGCGCTAAATGTCAACAGCTGCATTTACATACCTCCCTTACCAAGTGTCAAAGCTGTAACATACAGTATATAATATACCTTATCTGACATAAATCCTATAGATAGATAGATAGATAGATAGATAGATAGATAGATAGATAATAGACCTTAGAGCGAAAGGATGGAAAATCAAGTCTGACCAATGGAGGCCACACCTCACAATTACAGAAAACATAGCAGATCTCTTGAAAGTCCACTTGGCCTACTTCTTAAAGGGGTAGTGCGGCATTTAAAAATGATTCACTAAATAACACACATTACAAAGTTATACAACTTTGTAATGTGTGTAATGTAAGTGAATGTCCCCTTTCCCCGTGTCCCACCACCCCAGGAAGTGTGGTGCAGCCGTCCCTCATGCCGGCCCCCCTCTGCTGCATCATCAGCTCCTCAGCTGCGATTGGCAGCTGAGTTAAGCTCAGCCAATCGCAGCTGAGCAGGTGATGATGCAGCAGAGGGGGGCCGGCATGAGGGACGGCTGGAGTGGTCCGTCCGGCCTCCCGAAGATGACTTTGTTCGACCCAGGATGGCGGCCAGGGTCGACAGTAATCTGGTGAGTATACTAGACCACACTTCTGGGGGTGGGGGGACACAGGGAAGGGGGCCATTCACTTACATAACACACATTACAAAGTTGTATAACTTTGTAATGTGTGTTATTTAATGAATCATTTTTAAACGCTACACTACCACTTTAAGGCTCAATTACACAGACTGATTATCTGCCCTACTTTGGGAGATATTGTCCCATATAATAGGGCCAGAGATCATCTGCTGATCTCTCACTTTTGACATGCCTACAAGGAATCTGCTGTTGACCGCAGGTCTCCCTGTGTAATAGGAGATGTGCGACTGATGGATGATTAACGCTCCATTTGTCCTTTCCATGACACAGATTTACATGGATTATTTTTTTTTCTAGAAAGAATATTTCTAGGGGAGAGTATTTTTGTAATCTGGAATTTCATAGAAAATAGCATAATATTTAATGTGAATCGATATACTCCTGTATGAGGCTTAAATGGGTTGTCTAGACAAAATAATAAAAAAAATTGTAAGACAGCAGGAGGTTGTGTAAAAATAATAAATAAATTATACTCACCTACCCTGGTCTCCCACAGCTGCAATGCCGATGGGCTGTTCTGTTGGTTTCCTTGTTCCTGTGACTTCACATCTCCTCATCAGCTCAGCCAATCAGTGAGTGCAGCAGTATCCATCAGTCACTGATTGGCTGAGGGGGAAACCCCTCTGGTGACATCACAGGAATCAGGACATAAAGGAGGACCTGGAGCATTGACATGATGGCTGTGGGGGACCAGGAAAAGTGAGTGTAACTTGTTTCACTGTCTTAGTCTCCATCTTTATTCCTGATACATGAATGTTTAGCCAAGTAAAAAAATCATTCAGCCAACAGCTATTGCCTGTGTATGGATAACTTAAGGCCCCATTGTCTTCTCTCAGTTCCATATGACTCCGGTCTTGTACAGAGGTCTATTATACAGAAATTCATTATAAGACTGTCTAACTTTTCCAGTTCCTCAGATCATGTACTCTAGACGTCTCTGGATATAGCACATTTTTATGAGCCGCCTTTAAAGTCTGAGCTTTTCTTTTCTGCAGGTGTGATGCTTAGAATGTCTCTTAAAATCGAATAAAGAGAACTGGTTGGAAAAATGAAAATGAGTTACAGCCCGATAGAATGGCGTGTATGAGGAACACTGGGAGCTGTGTAGGCTGGGGATATTTGTATAACTGCCTCGGTGCGCTGCATCATTAACATGCCAATCAAGATCATTACGACTATATCCAGAGAAGACAGACATTTTTTAGCTGTCAGCAACAAGGGAGAAATCCAGGATATCAGTGTTTTCATTGTATATTAAGTTTTGTTGCATTCAAAAAGAACTGAAAACTTACAAGCAATACAAGACGGTATAAACTTTGTTTTAAATTTCTGGTTCCATTACCAAGGGATCCAGACTAAGCAGAAGATTTTATTTTTGCACAGATCATCTAATCAAGCTGCCAAAGACCCACCTGTATGGTGACCAAACGGCCGTCTCCAACCAAAACATTTATGAAACTTATGGACAGTTTGCCCCTTCTCCCTTGCCTGCCTGCCGTATCCCCCGCTTGCCCAGTGGGTGGGCAGGGGGGCATGGCAAGGCGGCTCATTTACTATGATTTATGCCTGCTTGCAGGTGTAAATCATATTTCAAATCTACACCTGCTGGAAGCAGGTGTAGTTTTGGTACGCCAGGCACAAGGTTGCCGGGCAAGAGGCACGCGACCGGCAGGAGTCAGTAAGAGGTGTGCGCCACTTAGTGAATTTGGCCGAGGAAAAGGGAGGGGGGCTACTTGTATGCCGGTCTTAATAAATGTCCCCCTTAGTGTTTTTATTAAAAGGCTTTTCCCATTGCTAGTTTATACTATCGCTAGGACCCCCACCAATCCTAAAAATTAAAGGAATATGTACGAACCTGTTGCTAGGTACCTGTAGCTAGATATGTGGTGATTCCGGTGCCGCGCTCTCTATTTTGCCCCTCTGCACAGTTTTCCAGTAATTTAATAAAAATAAAATATGCAAATGAGATCTCATGCATGCGCAGTAACCGCAGCAACACATCTGGAGAGCACAGAGAGATGTCCCTACTTATGCGTATATAAATATGAATAATGCTGCATTTACACGCAGGCTTAAGTAATGTTAAAACGATTGCAATAACGATTTTTTTAAATGATATATCGTTCCGTCTAAACGCTGATCGTTATAAAAAAACACAATGTTAGTTCAAAATCGTTAATCGTTCGATTGGCCAAATTATCGCTCAGTGTAAATGCAGCATAAGGAGGAGGACATACGAGCCGGTGGATGGGTAGGACAGTGGACTAAGGGGACTGCGAATGCCCCCCTGTGCACTAAACAGGTTCATTTGCATTTTTTTTATAACAGGAGAAAAAATGAAGTAGCGGCACTCACCCCATCTTCTCCTCTATCTTTATTGAAGTGTAAACAACATGTAGTTTGTGCCAGTCAGCACATAGGTGAGGGAGGACACAGTGCTACACAGCGACGGACAGTTTCGTGCACATGTGCACTTCTTCTACAGCTTAACCAACCGGTGCGCACGAAACGGTCTGTCGCTGTGTAACACTGTGTTTGTCCTCCCTCACCTGTGTGCCGACTGCCACGAACTACATGTTGTTAACACTTCAATAAAGATAGAGGAGAAGACGGGGTGAGTGCCGCTATTTCATTTGCTCTTCTGTTATAAAGAACTTTGCTGGATTTTCTGGATTTACATGCTGAGCACCGCCACGTGTCTCTATTGAATATTCCGTTGTGCAACTAATCACGGACTGGGAAAGTTGCTTGCCGCGTAGTGAATATAAGGTGGTTCAGGTCTTTGTATCTCTTCTGGTTAGGTTCATTTGCATATTAACAGTTTTTTAAATTACTGGAAAATGTCAACAAGGAGCTAAATAGGAAGAGCGGCTATGGAATAAACACCTATCTAGCTACAGGTACTTATTAACAGGTTCATGTATATACACATCTGCTGATAGTTTTCCTTTAATTCCCCTTTGTATCCATAATAAAGTGACATATTGTGATAAACAATGGGAAACCCCTTTAACTATATTTATAGTTTAATTTTTCCCAATAGACATCTGACTCCCATTAACCATTTAAATTATGTACAGTATGTTATCATTTCCGCTTTATTCCTTGGACTCACAAAGGATTTGCTCCCAACACGAGAGACCACTGGACCATCAAATGGAATTTTACTACCAATTTAAGTATTATCATAGTAATCTTCCTAGGAAGCAGGCCAATCCACCAGCCTTTGGTGGAAATCCAGAAATATAAGAAATCTTTACTGGATTTTTCGAATAAAAGCTATTTTTACCTCCTCGTAATCTAAGCGATTTGCCTGCGTTGCATGCACCTGACATTGAGCTTACAATAAGGTTAGGATCAGATGTTTTCAATCCCAATGATTATCACAGTCTTCCATATAAATAGTATTACTTCCATACTGCGCTCACAAAATCCTTTTTCATCTTGAGGGACACCAATCTCTATAATGCATCTCTGGGGTTTCTAAAGGGACATTAGTCACGGGCAGGAAACGTCTAGCGTCTTTTAAAAACCAGGACAGCCAAAAAGACAGCGCAGGAAGATGAATGTGATAATACATTAAAAGGAAAACACACAGAATCCTGTACCTGAGGTTTGCCACCACCCAGTCCCCTAGAGACCATGACTATCACAGTTATCAGCATCGAGGACGAGAAATCAGACAATTTTCGAGGTTCTTGCCCAGAATAGCACATTTTCATAAATTGAATGTGACTTTGATGATTAAGGCAGCCTTCCCCTGAGTGAAGCGTCTTCCAAATGAGGGAGACTTGACAAGCCGGGGCATATGTGTTTTGATTACAACCATAGATTTACGAGGAAAAGCATTCGAGAATCCCATTTCTTGTAAAGCCAATATTGCTCGAATATGCCAAAGACATGGTAACGTGCTGTATGTTTTACAGGACATCTGAAATTGTGCAAGATAAGATACACAAAACCGGCTGTACGAGATAAACTCAGGGCTTGGCTACTATGTGTTATAATCCAGATACACATCCAACTTCCAGTAACACAACAGAAGAACAGTATCTGTCTATTATGGCCTCCTTCCACTAGCCGAGACCCCCAGATGTCTGGACAGGATTCTATTAATTATTCAGACAGCTCCAGCGACCCAGTTTTGTCACCTTTCTGTGTGAAGGTAGAACAGGGAGGGAGGGAACAGAGGAACAAGAAGGGAAAGGGATGAGATGATGCTACCTACATGTTAGGAAGGAAGGATGAGCAGAGATGAAATAAATTGGATATACACACATTTCTCAAATAATGTGTTCTGCTCCGGAATATAATGTAGCGTGTTATGATATTTCGTGCTTTGAAATATATTCACTTCCAAGGTGCACACAATACTTGCTGACAAAACCGCATTTTTATTTATTTTTTGGAGGGGAAATGGCTGTACAGGAAACTAATATCTTCATGTTTTTCAATCAAACAACACTGGTGCACAAAATCACATATAAATATTTTACAACTTTATGTCCTAGTCAATGCAAAATATTCCATATAACGTAGCGGTGGACCATGTGGCTGCTAGAGGGCCTAGGAGAGAAGGCCGCTGTCTTGGTGCTACTGGATAGTAAAACAAAACCAAGGCAGCTAATGGATGGATAGGGGATGGATAGGTGAGCTGTTGCTTTCTTTTATAGAAACATGTACAGACCTCCCCGACCTGGGTTTGGATACTGACCCAAAGGTCATAGAAAGGGTATAGATGGAATAAACAAACATCAAAACACCCTCCAGGGTCGCTTATTTTATCTTTGTTAATTGGGGGCTGATCTTGTTCTCAACAAAAATATTGGTTAAGAAAATTGGATATGCCCACAATATACTAGGCAATAAGGATTAGCGCAACTCTGGCTGAAGAACTTGGAAGCAGCCCTAGGGAGCCCGGGAAAACATGGATACAACCTGGGGCCTATGGCTGTATCCATGTTTTCCAGGACTCCTTAGGACTGCATTAAACTTTTTCAACCACCTTTATTCAAATGCCGAACGATCGGACTCGAGCATACTTGAGTTCTGCTCATCTCGACTAGGCAATAGTAAAAGCATTCCTATTCATTATAGCAGTTCTTTTTCTCCTTTTTTTGTCTTCATTTAGTCTTGAATCCTGTGATTGTGGGGATAGTTGACCTCAGTTGTCTTAGGTATCATGCTAGAAGTCTTTGAAAACTATGAACTTTTTGTACGAGATATATGTCAACATTTCCCAAAGTCAACCTTTGAAGCTCCAACATACGGCAGGGTATAGATATACAGCATCACCCATGCATTGACTGTACTTTCCTGTTGAGTTGTAAAAAGGTATTTTGATTCTCAGAGTATTCTGTCCTCCTTCAGTTATGTGGATCCCTATGGATCCCATCATTAAATGAGTAGGAGATATTTTCAGAACACTCTCTTCCCACTATGATCATAGACCTCAGGGAATAAATCTAAGATGCCAATATTTTCACTACTGAAGACATATCATAAGAAACAATGAACTAGCAAGAGGAAAAAGCTACATCACCCTGATACCGTTACAGTCTGGTCTTTATTTAGTAAAAGGACACGCCAATGGGTGACATTGCCTTTCTAGCATGGGGATCCATCATTGTCAATTTACCAGCAAAGCATTGAGATGCACCACCATTTTTAGTAATGGCCTGTCAAGGAAAGCTGGGGTCCATCTCTGGAGTATGGCTTCCAAAGCTAAATATAAATGGTTTGAAGGATGAGACAATAAAAATGGATTTTGCAGGTCCTTCTAGATGCACACAACAAGGGCAGTGACTTCATTTTATATAACATCTACTGCCTTAAAGGGGTTATCCAGTGCTACAAAAACATGGCCACTTTCTTTCAAAGACAGCATGACTCGCCTCGAGTTCAGGTGCGGTTTGCAATTAAAGGGGTTATCCAGCGCTACAAAAACATGGCCACTTTTGCCCCGCTCTTGTCTCCAGATTGGGTGGGGTTTGAAACTCAGTTACATTGATGTAAATGGAGCTTAATAACAAACCACACCAGACCTGGAGACAAGGGTGGGGCAAAAGTGGCCATGTTTTTGTAGCGCTGGATAACCCTTTAATGGAACTGAGCTGCAAAAACCTGCTCAAGCTGGAAACAAGAGTGGGGCTATCTCTGGAGGAAAGTGGCCATGTTTTTGTAGCACTGGATAAGCCCTTTAAAGGGGTTGGCCCTTTTATAGTAAAGTTGTTCAGTGTACAGTATTGGTAACTGTACTCACTGTATATACTGAGAGCAGCTTCCTGTGTACCTCATAGAGCTAAAATCAGACTCCCCTCTTCCAGACTGTGCTATCCTGTGGTGAGTCTGTCCATAGGATGGCTGACATGGAGTAGCATGTTACCATGCCTCGCCCCCAGTATCCACCACTGAGCCTGTATATGCCTATAGTGACACTGAAGGGTGGGATATGGTCACATGCTCCTCCATGTCGGCCATCTTATAGACAGACTCACCACAGAGCAGGGCAACACAGCTTGGAGGAGGGGAGCCTGATTTCAGCTCTATGAGGTACACGGGGAGCTGCTGTCAGTAAGTGCAGTGAATACACTTACTTATAATACACACAAAAGTGGCCAAACTGAACTTCTTAGGTCACCAGAAGGGTTGATCTCATCAGGAGACTTTTCCTAAATTATGGGCTTTTTTTCATGACAGAGATCTAAATAGGTTATGACTTTTCCAGCAACAACCTGTTGGGTTATCACAGCTATGGCAGAAACTGAGAAGTGCACAAGCAGAGGCGAGGAGGGTGCGAACGACCGAATTCATTTGCAGTAACAATCTCACGCACTGCAAGTTCTACATGTGCTACATTAAATACAACAGATGAAGAACTCCAGAAGCATTTCCAAAAATAGTGATATAATAAATCCAGAATTTAAATTAAGTATTCTAACAAGTAAAACTGTAAAAAGAAATATGGAATAGTGAAATGCAAACTGCTCTGTAATTCTCTCTCTGTAAAAGACCTTGTGAATTCTCCGTTTTAAATGGAAGCTGTCAATACTTTTATGTTGTCTGAAGCAGGAGTCATCGAGGTAGCCCCAGTGGGTTCTGCCTGCCCTGACGGACATATTTAGTAGATCTATATCCTATCCTATATCCAATCAGGTTCTCCACCCAACAGTTCAAAGTTGCTTATGAAATTTATTTGGAAAAGCAATCAAGGTATTACATATACATATGGGGGGAGATTTATCATACATGATGTAAAGTGAAACCACACCATACCACAGCGCTTTCTTCAATGATCTACACTACAGCCACAACAACCTGCATCTGATGAAGGTCCTCGTGACCGAAACGTCATATGTATATGTAATACCTTGATTGTTTTCCCAAATAAATTTTACTCATTAAATTTCTAAATTAACAGGGACAACCCTTCTCCTGTGCCCAAAGAATGGGCCTATCCTGCGTGGATCCATACTGTTATATATCCAGTCAGGGAGTGATCTATCAATCAAGGCTGGTGAGGTGGGTAGAAGCTGCCAGAGACTGACTCATGGTTTGGGCAGCATGAAAGTAATGAGTAGGAGTAAAGTTTCTTAAAGATGGGTATGTGTTTTCATTTTATTGGGCCAAGTATGAGGGAAAAAACGTATAAAATAACTTTATCAGTGAAGGTTCATACACAGACATCTATGGGGACTTATTATACTGCATGTCAACCTCCAAATGGAATTCCCACATTGAATTCCTGAATTGCATCAGTTCTCTCTCCCGTCCTCCGCTCATCCTCCCCATACACAAGAATGTTTAGTACGGCCAAGCATTACTGTGTTCTCTATTGGGAGGGGAGGGTTAAGCCAAAGAATAAAGGGGCCAGGCAGTATTTTTTTTATCATGCTAGAACCCTATCTCCACTGACATCATCTATCGGTGGATGGTTGGGAGAGCCCTATACACCTAGTTTTTTTTTGCTACTGGCAGAAAGCCAGTCCTTGATTCAGACAACCATTCTTTGCTGGCGTATGGCCACAATTGTGAACAAGGTATAAAAAGAATTGTAGAGAGTCTATTATAGTAAGGCACTGGATGCGTATTCATGCCTATGACCTTCTAAAGCCATTTAGAAGCTTCTAATCACATTTTAATTTATTTAATGGGGTCAATCACTATGGCTATAGAAGATTTTTGATTCCTTTTGAGTGACACAAATTTGTCAGAAAACTCAAAAGAGATCCATTATTAGCATTTATGTGGTTTTGTATAATTACCTTTTTTCATTGCCGGCTTCAATCACTCTGACACGGATGACTGGAAGTGTCCATCATTTATAGCTACACTATAGCCTGCAGTTCCTCTCGTCTATCACTGGCGATAAGAAATACCTCACTCCTATCTATTGTAAAAGAACATTCAGAAACGCCTCAGACTCCAGCTATGCCTCCGAGGTTATTCTTACGAAAGTGATGAAGTTTTTCCCCCTTTTTCACAAACTCGTAGAGCTGCCAGGGCTATATTTCAAAGCAAATCCTTGAAAGGTATTATTTCCTTATCTGTCATGATTTAAAAGGGATCTGTCAGATTTCAGCCCACCAAAATGCTGACAGTGCTACATAGGTCCTGTGAAGTCAATTCTAATCATACCTATGTGGCCGATCATACTGCAAAGAAAACAGAAAAAAGAAAGCTGAAAGAATGGTGCAGGAGGGGTGCGGTGTGGTTGGAACCTATGGAGGCTTGTGATGTTATAGTTAGGGGCTTGGTGGTGATAAGAGAGGAACGCAACTCAAGGATGCTTGAGTCTGAACATTCGGCATTTGATTACCTTGGCTGCCTGGAAAGCATGGATACACCATAGGGTGTCATAGAACAGCCAGTGTCAGTGAAGTTCATCCTGAATGAACTTCCGAATGAACTTCATTTCTTTTGATTTGGAATGCAGGCACGTTTCAGGGTGCCCGCATTCCAAATCACCATAGCAGACAATGTAAAGTGAGGCAGGAGCCATACTTTATATTGTGTGCTCTGTCAGTCTTGTGCGGCCACTATTCAATGAAAAGCAGCCGGACAAAATTGACATATCATTTTTCTCTGCGGCTGTAAGGGATACCGGTCAAAGTGTATACACTCTGGCCGGGATTCCATTACAATCAATGTAATCGGCAATTTCATTAAATAACAGCCGTGGTTGCAAAACTGCAACTACGGAACATTGTTTAGTAAAATTATACAGAGTGTGAACATATCAATAGGCTGGATCCAACTTCTTCAGCCACTGGTATTCAAATGCTGTAAAACATAGTAAAACATCAGCTGGGGAGTGGGAAATATAGTCCATGCTACAGGTATAGAAAATTACAAAAGTTAATAGCGGGAATACCCTTATTGATGGAGATATGTTTTTTAAGGAGTGACCGATTATAGTAAAATGTTACAGTCCAATCCAATGTGTCCCGGACAGACTACACTGCTACACTGATAAATACTGATATAACAGCTTGAGGTGGTCTTCTACAGTGATATCCAGCATACGGAGGGCTAAAATACTAGAGAAGTGGCTTTCATGTCTTCCATAGTTGGGATTTACACAGATGTTGTCAGTTTGTTTTTGTCTTTCACCGTTAAGCCCGGACTTATGCACTTGGGAGAGTTACATTCTCACAGCAGATGTCCAACCGAGTGCATCACAGTCTCAAATGACCATCAAAAGATTGTGTAATGTTCTTTAAGATTTAATTTTGCCTATGCTTAACGCAAACTGGAGTCTCATAGTTTCATCACAAAATATTGCAATTTAATATATGAGCCAGAAGGGGAATAAGGCTTTAACCTCTTAGTGACAACTTATATTGTAGTCACTAAGGGGTGGCATACTAGAGTGCTTTGTCATTACATTAAGCCCCCTAAGTGTAGCTGGTGTCGAGCTGTCTAATGACAACTAGGAGCCTGTGCTAGGATTGGAGAAAACCCATTTAACCCCATAGTTGCCCAGAGACCTGCCTTCTATGATGTTCTATTGGGCCTTGCAAGAGGCAGGGCCTAATAGGATGCATGTCGGTTTCACACTGACAAGCCTAATACACATACACAATGCACTGTAGTATACAGATAAACAACCACATGTTCAAGCCCCCTAGTACCAATAGATAAGGTTTAAAAAACTTGAGTGAAGGCCGTATTACACAACACGATAATGAGGGGGAAGTGAGTGACGACCTGTCAGTTCAGCCCTCCCTACCTCCTCATTCCCTGCTTGCTTCCTGTGCTATTACACGCACAAGTGAGGAGTTGGGAGCAGCGGGAGGGGCAACCCAAGCGATCCTTAGATCATCCAGGAGGCCCATTAAAGTCAGTGGCGGTCACACATGTTAAAACACTATGATCAGCCGACATTGTGCATGTTTGACAATCGTGGCCTTTTAACCTGTCCTATTACACCAAACAATTATTGGCCTGAACGCCCTGTAATCGACCAAGTATGGCCAATAATCTTTTCGTGTAACAGTGCCTTAAAGCATTTTTGAAAGAAGGACCCCAGGTTAAAATGTAATTTATCCTACAAGGTGAACACTGTAATAAGAAAAACATTCCAGAATTGCTGTATTTTGTGCATCGATCTCTTGACAATTAGAATAAAAAACTATCAAAAAGTTCTATGCCCTACAAATTGTTAAAAAAAATTGTGGATTTGTGGGTGTGTCAGTACTGACACCCCGACCAATAAAAACTTTTGAAATGTCACATTGTTTTTTTTAGGTGACAGATTTAAAGACCCAAAATAAGCTAGTCAGTAAGGGGTTAAATGTTGCAGCAGGACAGTGCACTTTTCTTTGTTTCTCTCTTTCTATCCTTGAAATATTGAAATCTGTTGAAATATTAGAAGGCTATTCATCAAGTGTAGATAATAAGGTCTATCCATGAGTGGGCTATAAAAGAATACTGGGGATTACGTATGGTAGGAAAAAATCCATATGTCCATTATTGCCTCAACGTCATTTGGCCAGTAGGGACTAAAAAAGTCCAGGAAGTCTTCCTAGTGCAGTTGCTAAAATTGTCAGGACCAAGCACAAGCAAAATAGTAAGAACATTTAAGAAAGCTGGGGATAGCTATAAGAAATTGTCATGGACTAACATTCCTTGACTATTTCCATCTTGTTTCTCCGTTATGTGAGATCTGAGGATGAACGTTGGTTAAGGCCATTAAGCACTGTCCACCAGTGCTTGTCTTTTCCCTATTACACGTAATTCCATCAAAAACCTTTCTCACTGAATAAAGCCTACCGATCTACTGTAGTAATAACCCCATTAGTACCACCAGGAGATTATTTATTAGCTAATGACAGCATTCACTTTTACAAGGTCCACGAGGAGACTGGAGTGACGGGCAATGCTCCACACACAAGACGCTGAACGTGTCGTTTTCCCTTAGTCGGAAACACTTCATTGAAAGAGTGGGATTGCAGATACTGAGCATACAAAACAGTAACCCGAGATCACCAAAGGATCCACACAAGTCCCTCACCAGCTGGATGAAAATAACCCTTCTATATTTTCCCTCCCGGCATGAACAGATGGAAGGGCAAGGCAAGAAAGTACTTTGGAGATCTTGTTACCTCCAGCACCAAGCCAGCAATCTTTTTCTTAGACATTATGAAAGATAAATAGCTAAATCCTTTAATCTTCTCCGCCGACTGGTCATAGGGAATATTTATAATTTCCTTTCGTGCTGATAGGAACATATATTTCAATATGCTTACTAATGAAGGGGCTTGGAAATGGGGATGGGGTGGCCAGATGCTGGGTGTGGATTGACTGCCGACAGCTGGAGAGGGTTCTCCAAGGAATGTAAACAGAGGGATGGGATGTCCTTGCTTTCTTAGAAGAACACAAGCCATTGAAAGCAACAGTCCGGAATTTCATCCCATCTCGAAATAAAATCTTTTGTGATGCTGAGAGACAACAGGAAAAAGATTACACCGAGGAGACAATCTTGTTTCAAGTCATTTTAACATACTTTGACTTCCCTTCTTTTTTTTTTTTTGCTTCCCTTTAACATGCTGTTTTGAGGAATCTTAATAAAATATCTCGGCATTCTCAATACAATGCACAAGTGGTAGAAAACAAGAAAAGCAATTTATTCCCGTTGTCAAAAACATCAAATTGGTTTCACAGGGAATGTTGTATTACACTTGATGTAGTTGCTACGGACATATATTCTTGCCAAGAGACCACAGGATGCCGTCTTAGAAAATAAATTGGTGTGGTTAATGCCAAAAAACTGCCTAATTTTCTCTCCCTGTGTCCAAATATAACACATTGAGTGGAGAAAGCAGATAATAAAGGTGTTTCCAGTTATCTGACATGCTCCGATTTAGGATGTCTGGTGGTTGTCGTGTATCGGTACTGACTGGCACAGGCAAGAGTGCAGTTTACAGTGTTACTGACATACTCAAGGTGACAACAAGGTGGGGGATAAAGTATATAAAAGTATTTTGGGGAAAAATAGGCATGACGTGACTGATGGTGATTTTTACCTTCCAAAGTACAAAAAAACCCTGTTGATTTATCTGAAAATACATGTGAAAAAGTGGTTGGGAACCAAATAAATTTAGCATGCTTTCAGGGAAGATGAAGAGTAAATGATGAAGTGTTTGTAAGATAAAATCATAGCTGGTACATATTGCTATTGAATGAAGGAAAGACATTTTAGCTTACCATTAAATCTTCAAGCGACTATGACATAGTGACAGCAACTACAGTAGTCGGCTTGAATTGAAGAAAAGAAGAAAAAGACCGGCACTCACTTTTGCCTATCTTTACTTGTCAATCCAAGAATTAGGGGTTTGCCCCCTTAGATCTGTGCACCATGTCAGGAGATTGGAGTGCCAACTGGATCACTATGATATATCAAATAGTTGATTGTTAAAGACTGTTTATCGGTGGTTTGGAGGGGGGGGTGAAATTCATGGTAGTCTACACAATAAAAAGTCAATGCAATTACTATAGGGAATTTGACTTTAGTTCAATTTAATCTAATTCCTGCTGACTAATGGGACAGGGTTTCTCATCAATATTAATCTGTTCAACTTTAGCTCTTGTTTCTTATAAGGAATAGGGCTAGAAATAGGTAGTGGTAATGTGAACCAAAAATCCCATTTACAATTGTTTGCTATGGGGTCTTCTTCTTTCTATGTAGACCTTTGGGTGCACTTCTGGGCTTAGTTTTGGCAATGGGGTGCAGAGGTAGCAATTACATCCAGGCTCCGGTGTCTGAGGCGGGCCAATGGCCCATTTATTACATAAGAATACTAATACTATAAATATCACAGTTGCCTAACCATCCAGAGCTGTCCTAAATGGGAATGCTGCATGCTGCACGTAGCATCCCATTTGGGGCACTGACATGAGCCCATAGATGGTCCGCCTTAGTTGAACAGTGCATGCAATATTTTTTGATGCAACTATGCTGGTTATCTAAATTTGTGTAAACCTGGTATTACCGTGCACTGGGGGCCCTGGAGCTTCAAGTTACCCTTTTGGGTAAGCTGATGTTAGCTACATTACTACTTTGTTATATGCTCTTTTCTTTCTCTTCCCAAACTCCCACGTATAAAAGGATCTGAATGGGATCGGATATAAAGGACAGTAATAGGTGCTGAGTGCACTCTTTAAGTATGGCAATAACACTTGCAAAAAAGATATCACCTGTCATGGGGGAACAGCCAATATAGGAAAGATCTAGCTGTAACATTTACAAACGCATACGTAAAAGTCCCTATACGACATCCCATCTCCCTAAACCGAGGCCGTATTTATATTTATACAGTCATTTATGGCAAGTGGCAGCCATTATCATTTATTTCACGCAAATGAACTCAAAAGAGGTTATTTGCATTGTCCTTCAATGGGATAATGGTGAGGAAGTCTGTGGCACATAAGAAAATAATCTCACCCCCTACGTTCTCTGTATAGATCATCTCTGCAGGTGATTATTAAATGACAACAAACGTGTTTCTAACTAAGTAAATCGAGACTGGTGGGAAAAGCAACATGCATTTACAATTAAAGATAAATTAGCGAAAAGAGAACATTTAAAGCAGCGGGGCAACCAGAGGGCCAAGAGTGAGGGAACATTTCTGCACAAATGTCCGAGGTTATTGGAATAAATAACATAAGGGCATTAAGTACTGGAGAAAATCACCATACAGGCAGAAAATCTGTAGCAATTTACAAGAAAGTTGGCATCATTCATACATGGCTTCAAACCACTCTTGTCTGGTTACCATGGTGGCCCCCCATGTCACCATTGAGTATGCTCATGGTTGGTGGGGGTGGTGTTCCTGCACACCTGATCCATACACCACGCCATACTATGCAGAAATGCAGAAAAGAAAAGCAATCAAACTCCCGATGAGACATTTAATTTGAGAATAGAAGGTGGCAAAGGCTGATTCAGGACGTGCAAGAAAGATTAAGGATGTCCCATTCGGAACAGACAGCGCAAAAGAAAAAGACAAAGTCTCCGCAGGGACACATGAAATCAGGAAGAGTCTGGTGGTTACGAAACGTGATGTCCTTCATGTGTCTCATTTGTGCTTCTCAGCAGCAATTCTTTATTCCTTATTCATACTTGACTTATGAAAAGTCTTGTAGAAAGACTTAGATCTTTTTCTTAAAAATTGAAAATACCTGTGCTTAACATCACTCCTCCGTGGTCAATGTGTTTGTCATTGTAGCTGATTTTATAGGCTGGCTTAACACTTTGGTTTAGTCTCTAAATAAGTTAGGGCTCAACGTATGATTGCCTGTTCAACTTTGAGGTCAAATACAAAGATGTACCAGTTTGGCTGCCATATTTACCCTTCAGGTGGCCATACATCTTCAATAACAGCTATCTCTGCCAACATCCCCATACACATGGCCGAATGTTCATGTGCTAACTATGAGGATAGCCAAATGTCTCCCAGAAAAATAGGATTAGGTTCTTGAATTCCAAAATGTTCAACCATTCTGTCTCCAACATCATCTGGTCAGGAGACCACCCCGGCCAAACCTGCAGAATATGGGCACCTTAACAGGGTGATAACCAAAATTTGTGGTATATCAGAAACAGCGAGTTACCTACCTACCCAAGTTTTATAATGTGATCTAAGTATCAAGCAATGATGGAGCAACAGCTTACTTGTCAACAGTGATTATTTATGAAGGACAATCCTGGGTACTGGACCACAAAAGGGTGTAGGGTTTGTGGAAATCTTACCAAAAAATAGTAATTTTGTGGGCATTTCTGGGACAAGACTTAAAGGGATTTATGCTCAGGATAGCCGATTGACAAGTAATCCTGGGAGTCAGAAACATGACAGCTTTGCCAATAAGTTGTTAGCCAGATAACAGGATATACACTGTGATCAGATCTGGAAGCCCCGGCTCCGTTCATTGTGTGGTGGCTGTGGCGGGTTAAGCTCCCGAGTCGAGGCTTCAGGCTCTATTCATAGTGTACAGTGCAGCTCTGACGAACAGCTGATCAGATATTGATGACTTGTCCTGAGGATAGGCCATCAATGTAAAAGTCTCAGAAAAAACCTTTCAATGTGTTCATTATGGTAAATTAAAGGATACCTGTTATCCTCTCCACAGTTTGCAATGGATGCTCAGCTGATCCCAGGGGATCGGGTTGCTAAGGCAACAACCCATTCAAAAACCCTACTCTAATTAATAGAGACAGTGGAGGGGTGCAAAGTGACAGGTACCCATTAAGTTTAGGTAAGTATAGAATAGGTTAAGGGGCAAGATATATATATATATATATATATATATATATATATATATATATACTGTATATATATATATACACTGATTGCTATTTCCACTTTAGTTTAAACCTGTATATCTAAAGAAGAGTACATCCGTAATATTATATACATACAGAAAATCTGAATAATAACTTGAAGTTACCAGGCCTGGATATAAAATAGACTGTCGCTGATCATTGATCCTCTAATGAGCAATAGTCTCCCCAATCTCAAAGGTCCAGATATAACTGCAGCCTCTGCACTCTCTATACTTGTATTTGTATTCTACTCCTATGTATTTTTCAAAAGAAAAAATATTAAACAATTTAAAAAAAAAAAAAAAAAGCTGTAAGCAAGCATTACTGAAGAAATGCTAGACTGTCTTGTTTTCTACTTTGCTTTCAATGGATGGAGCTTTATCACATTTCTTCAGTCGATAAGCATGGCTTGCATCACTATTTAATGAAACTTTTTAATTAAAATGAATGTTACACTTTATTGTCACTTATGCTTTGAATAAATAGAAATTGGATCCATTTAAGTTTTTGAACATTTTTGGGCTAGTAAACAACACACAGCTGCTTCTCCAATTTATTGAAAGTCTCGGAAGGCTACGCGCACAGCGGAGGCGGCCATCTTGTGACATAGATAGAAGTTTATGGAAGTGACATCACTGAGACAGCTATTTACTAGTCAAAGTACCATGGATATTAGCATAGGATGTGTGTAGATGGTAGAAGCAATTGAAGAAGTGCTGAAAGAGTGCTAGCCTATCTACAATTATCTGGACGGAGACAGAACTCCTTCTGTATACTGTAGACTTAGGCTGCATTCACACATCCTGTAAAATTGTCCATGGTCGCGGATCCGACTAGTTCACCAGAGGCGGACTATGCTGCCCTTTTCCTGACAGCGTAGTCCAGGAAATTTCTGGTGAGCGTGTGTAAGCCGGCTAGCGTTGGGGAGCGCGGGCGGAAGGGCTGCACTGCTAGGGGATCCGTGCCACGATCCTCCTCCGTATCGCGGCACAGATCATGTGAATGAGGCCTTGCTGTACTGTAGAACCTGTCACTTAATTGTTAATTGTGTCTGGATGTGGAGACAGAACACGCCAAGACAATGATGTGCATGATCCCAATTGGATCAGAATTGGGGTTGCGGCATTATCCAAAAATGTGGGTATCTATGGCTTCCTGACAGGTACACTTTAATAATTGGGTTGTCTAAAGGTAACTATTACTGTACAGGGGCTGATATACCATACATACAACATGTACAGCTATAGGGAACAGGCCCAGTGCCACCTTAAAATAGAAGTGTCTATGAAAAAGCTATGTTCATTCCCATCCATTGACCGGGACATGGCATTGGGTATCACCTAGAAGTACTAGAAAATCAAGAGGCCTATATAATTTTCTTAAAAGAGGTGTCCATTCCTGATCCAAACTGCTGGTCCATATTAATCCAATGAACATTACTGTATCCAGTGGCCATTACTGTATCTCATATATCTTTGGCTCAAATACATATGTGACAGCAACATTTCATTTTATACTTTACATGATGTGGCTCTTTAAGAAAATGTGTAAGGAAGTCTCTACCTGGATACTCACTGGCTAGTATCTAATAGTTTATCTGTAACTGTGGGTGTACAAAAGTAACATTGGCCTCTCAGTGTTAGATTTGACCTTCGCTAGATCAGACTCTGGAATGTTTTATTAATATACATATTTTTGCATAATACTTTCCCTCCCTGCAGTAAAGCAGGTTTTTCTGTCTGTAAACAGTTTGCGTAAGTTAATGCCATGAATGCATCTGCCTTTCTATTCTACTTACGTAGAATATATTATGATCTAGGTTGATGACAATGTGTTATTCATAAGTCAAGTCATACCTATATAATAGAATATGCAGTCATTGGATTACAGGGGTTTAGCATTTCTGGTCAACAATATGATATCTGCATCCTGTAAGAACACACATGTCTATGTTCTAGGATAATGAGGTTATAAAGTACATTCATACAACTATGATCAGTAACATTGTATTATTGTAAAGGTACAATAGACAGTAAGTACTCTGCCGTCAGATATGGAACCAAACAATTTCCCTCCATTTATGGTGTTTTTGCGAACCATAGTACGGCCACCCACTTCCTTCTGTCTATAAAAAAGCTTTCATCCTATTCAACCACATATATACATATATGCTATGATTAGGCAGTGATGGATAATCCAGCAATCACTTGTTCAGTATAGACCCCCAACTCATTGAGGCTTGTGAATGCTCAGCAAATGTGTGCTGATCAGTAAGCGCTCTATTACACGGAGCGAAAGGAAACTATCATAAGCTGATCATCGTCGTTTAAACTTGCTTAAAAATCATTGGCAGCCGGCCACATATCGCTACATGCAATAGCAATGTGCGACCGGTGATTGAGGAATGAGGAAATAATAACCTTTATACTTACCTGTCCACGCTCCCTGGTGTCCTTAAAGCTTCTCCCTGCAGCTGCAGCTACCACCTATGAGCTGGTCTCTGAGGTGACAGGCCTCTCAGCCAATCACTGGCCGCGGCACTGTTCCGCCTCAGCCAGTGATTGGATGAGCAGCCTGTCACTTCAGAGGTCGGCTCAGCAGTCCCAGCGGTGGCTGCATGGAGTGGGTAGAAACTAGGAGGATACGGGGGAGAGCGAGGACAGGTAAGTATAAAGTTTATTATTTTGCACTTTTAAGGCAAGGGCTACACAGACATCGCTGCATGATTATTGAGCCATGAGTCATTGGGCCATGTAATGCAGCCCTAAGATGGGTGCTCTTTACCTGCTACCTGTAAATCAACGTAAAAGAGCATTAAGGGTTTCTTCACACAGTTGCTATATTGTGACATCAGTATTATCCCGTTCATCAATTAAAGGTGTTTTCTGTGACTTTTTGATAAATAGCTAATCATCAGGATAGGCTATCAATATTAGATCAGCTTAAATGCTGATCATTGCTTAAATCTGGCAACCGAACTGATCAGCTGTTTGGCAGAGCCATGGCTCCAGCCTACACACCATGAGTAGGCCTGGGAGAAGATGGCTTTGTTCATAGTGTAGTGACCATTCTGATTTACTGCAGCTTAGCTGTTATTTACTTCAATGGGAGGTGACCAAGTACCCCAACAACTACACAGTGAACCGACTCATCTACTTCTGCCGGAGATGTGGCCATGTAGATCAGACACTGTTAACTGTTCGGATGATAGGCCATCAATGTAAAAGTCCTAAAAACCCTTTTAGAGCAGTTTATCATGTGGCTGTTCAGGCATTTTTTTTAAAGCTTTCTTTGATTCCAATGTGAGCTTCCAAGCGGAACCGCTATGAAAGTGACAAGTCACTTCTTTTTTCTCTGTGCTTTTATGTTTTTTTTGAACATTTCCCACTGAAGTCAATAGGAGATGGAAAACAAGCGTTTCTGTCCCATGTTAACAAACCCTTAAAATGTACAGAGGAGATCAGCTCAACTCTGTAAGGCTGAATGCTAGGAGACTGGGATCCTCTGCAGGGACTATCCTGGCGGATGCTCCATCAACTTGCCGATGAGGAGAAAACTATTTAAGTAAAAACTTAATAGTAAACTCATGGTGGAACAAATAAAAATATCTGAATAAGAACCATTGCACCTCGAAATGCGTTGGTTAATTTAAGATGTTTTAATTTATACCTTCATTCTTGAACCCATTGAGGTTCGTCTTAACCTTATTATATTTTTTTTATTCATGTTTTCTAGCAAAATATGCCATTTGATATAGAAACGTGCAAAAAAGTTCTAATATTTTCAACCACATGGTGGTTCGGTCTACTGACGGTAGCCCATGGCACTACCATACTCAGCAGACCCCTTCTTAAAATAGGGTCTTAGAATCCCTGAGGCACAATTAGAGCAATCTACACAATGCGTCCATACAATAGCCGCTGTCTTCAAAGCGAGCAGAGGTGGGAAGGTACATAAGACTGAGCGGTCTCTCCCCATGCATCAAGGCCTGTGCCTCCTCTCCTGAGGAGAAGATGAAAAGCATCGAGCATGGAGACGCTTACAGCAGAGACTGGTCGGATGGTGAGGAAGAGGAGGATTCTGTGTGAACAAGAAAAAGGTCAACATGAATTGTGCATGAGGCAGAAGTGTATGTTTCTATGGAAACTAAACTGGGCCCTGGATGCGGCACAGACAATCCGACAGCCTGTAAATTAACTGTATGTCCCCAATAAAGAAGAGAAGCGTTCACGTCAAGCACGACACACGGCCATAATATGTGTAATAGCAACAGAAATTATTGCCATGAATAACAATCCTTATTGAGAATGCTGAATGGGGACACAAGTAGATCCCAAATGGGGGAGTCTAATAAAAATAACCTATAGCCTGTGATATTGGATATGTTATTATATCCTAATTGCAGCCATACGCTCAACATTGATCTATTCCCACCCATAAAGGGAGAAGTGGCTGTGGTACTGCGTGTTTCATGTAAATCACAAGGATGGGTCACGCTTACCTGCCATTATTTTCCTCACCATTAATTGCTTGTTTCCGTCTTCGCTCTGCTCCGTTAGGCTGGGTTCACACGTAGCAGTAGTGTGTTGCGTGTTAATTGGCACACGTTTTGCGGTGTAATTATTGGATTCTGCACAGTTTATACAGGTGGAACATGTTCCGCAAGATGTGCGTTCACCTGTAAATACTGTGCAGGAAATACAGCAAGCTGCTATAAAACAGTACACGGTGATTGCCCATGTGGCACACTACCACATTGTGTGAATTCAGCCTCATAGCCCATTACTGAATACACCTGTATTGTCTACATGGAGTCTGAGGTTGTCTGAAAGGCACATCCTATCACATTAGTGGCTCGGGTCGCTGATATGTCTATCCTTCATGCTCCTTTATGCTCACTTACATACAAAACATAGAAGATTGGCGGCAGAAAAAGATTACCTAGTCCATCTAGTTTGCCCTCATATTATTTATTATTTTAGTATAGATATATGTTTATCCCAGGAAGGTTTACATTCAGTTATTGTAAATTTACCTACCACACCTGCTGGAAATTTATTCTAAGTATCTACTACTCTTTCAGTAAACTAATATTTTCTCACGTTGCTTCTGATCTTACGACCAATAACTTGTGCCCCCTTGCTCTTTCCTCCTTTAAATTCTTTAAGTTCACCTGTCGTTATTCAGACTCGTACCTATCAGCAGACAGAGCGGGGAGAAAACGCGCTACGGAGCGTCCACTCTCCGCTCTGAATTAAAAAAAAGAGTCTGAACGTATAATGGGTTCCTGTGGAGCCCAACTCTTTTTTTGAAACCTCAGAGTGGGAAGAGGACGCACTGCAGCTGCAGTCCTTTCCCTGCTCTAACTCTCGATTGGTAAGGGTGTGAACACTCAGACCTGGACCAATCAAAACTTTTGACATTTCTATGTGACATGACAAAAGTTTGTTTTATATTGATAGGTTCAGTTTAAGTCTTTCCTAATATGCTATATGCTTAAAGTCTTACACCCTTTTAGTAGCCCATCCTTGGACCTATTCCAGTTATACCTCTAGATGTACAGCCCAGTATTCTCTTTGTTTCCCCGACTGTCTGGCTGTACTGGTGACTTAATTTGAGGCTGTCAGAAATCACTACCCCTAAGTCCTTTTGTTCTGAAGTCTTCACTAACACAGAAATGCGGACACAATATTCAGATAGAAGATTCCTTTCAATAACTGTTGGCTGAATGTTTGTTCATTCCATATCTATCTCTCCTGGTCTTCTATACACATGACTGTTCAGAACTGCTTGACATTCATGTGTGCTATATGTACGGAGGAGCTGTAAGTCAGTATCAGACAGTTCTGGTTGTGGCCAAGCTCTTGAATTCCAATATGTCTGTCCCTTCTCTCCCCTGACATAATCTTTTGGGAGAATAGAGGCTATTACACTTAACACAAGCCCACCATAAACCAACTGGGAAGCCAGTGTGGGGAGTGCTGATTTACACACATTTATAAGGTTGTCATTAAAAACATCTCCTGTAGGAGACCTCTGGCCCGGAGGGGATGGGAATGGTTTGTGTGGCTCATCTCTTTTAATAGCACGCTTGTGATAGATCACAATTTATGTGTGACACGTTTGCACTTTTTTATGCACTTGGGTGATTAAATATATACTAGCTTTTATAGCATAAATAAATACAGATTAGTTCCCATAATGCAGTGAGAGAATCAGTTTTCACAGTATCAGATTACTGACAAGTGCTTGGTGTAAAAATTACACTTACTGGAATGTGCAAACCACAATGAAAAAGCAGCATAGATACCGGGCAGAGATGAAGCGTATAGAATTCTCATTGCAGTTTTCCAATATGAATCTATACACCATAAGCAATAACTCAACTTTTTATATCTGCCTTGTGTCTTCCATTATAAATGGAAACCCCAATAGAGTGCTGCATCTATTGTAAGGGCCCAAATACAGGGAGCGATAATCGTCCCAAACAGTCCGATTTGCCCCAATAATCACTTTGTGTAACACAGAGAACAACTAGCCGCTGAAACTATCACATTAACTTACCTTACCATGTTCCTGGGTGTCCTCAGGGGGTTCCCTGGTCTCTGCAGATCTGCCTTGTGCTCCCTTCGGGCTCTGCACTGACAGGCTGCGGCCGCTCAGCCAATCACTGGCCAAGACAGGTCGCAGCTAGAGAGTGGCTGAGCATCTGGCTGCCTGTCAGCGTAGAAACCGGAACAGAAGGCAGAAATGCAGAGACCAGGGAGGGCCTGAGGACACCCAGGAACTTGGTAAGGTAAGTTAATACTTTATTATTTTACACTTAAAGTTTCACTGTCGTTAAAATTTTTATTGCAGAAATCAATAGTACAGGCGATTTTAAGAAACTTTGTAATTGGGTTTATTAGCCAAAAAATGATTTTTTTTTTATGAAAAAGCAGTTTGAAGCTCTCCCCCCCTGTCTTTATGGTTTTCCTATGGAGAGAGAAAGTAGAGGCAGCAAAACAGGACAACAAAGAGTTAATTTACATTCACATCATGGGCTCTCTCCTCTAACAGTCACCACTGACCTCTAAATAGCACTGTGAATAGCTCCCCCGCTGAGCAATCCTTTGTTCTCAGCTCTCAGCTGCCCCCTAATCTCGCTCCTTCCCCCCCTCCCTTCTTCATAGACCAGACAGATCCGAGATTTCCTGATTCTGAGCAGTGGATGACAGAAAGGAGAGGAAGGTGACACCTGGGGAAAGGCTTTTTACATGCAGATAATGGCATATTTGTCTAATAAACCCAATAACAAAGTTTCTTAAAATCGCATGGACTATTGATTTCTGCAAAAAAATAAAAATTAACAACAGTGACTCTTTAAGGAAAGGGCTGCACGGACATCGCTAACAATGTCCATGCAGCCCCTGCTTCCCGATTGCTTAGTAAACCAGTGCCGATCCAGCAGATTGGCGCACGTTTACAGTTTATGATCAGGCTGTGTAATAGGACTCTAAGATGGACAGACCCAACTTATCTATCATGGGGCCTATCTGTTCCTCCATCCAATGTGTCCATCTTTTTGACCAATGCCCTAATTTATACCTATGGGGCAGTATTTTCCCATTAGGTTTGGAAAGTGTCCTTCATTTTCAATCTGCACAAAGAAATAGAAGTAATACTGTATTTCGGGGGCCACAATCAAGTAAACAGTAGTCTATCTTTTACATGGCAGATAGGGTCTATAAATTTTGTCAAAAAATACGCCATGACAGCTGTGAACAATCTTGGTAAGGTTTATTCTATTTGCTGTGATGGCTTCAATGTCTCTGAGATAATAGGTTAAAAGACACAAAAGCAATCAGAGAATGACATTTAAATCAATACATATTCTCAGTAGGATGTGTGTGAGCTGTATTACTTTGACATAGATCTGCCCATCCCATGGAAATTCTCCCAGCATATCTGGTTTTTAACTCATTTGCAAAAGCATGCAGTCATCCCTTCCTTACTCTCTTGGAATAGCATCACGTCAGGTTGCAGTGCCGTCCTAATCTGTCTGGCCTCTTGTATTCTCGCCGAAAGTAATTCAGTATCTGTGGTTTTATGCAATTTAATCTTCACTTTAATGGGCTTTCTTGTATATATTAACATCTAATTTAAAGCAGACCTATCATTATAATTGTACTTTTTGTACATAAATCAGTAGTACATGTGAATAAATGATACTGTTTAATAAATCTTAATACAGGAAAGTGGCGTTTTTCTTTCCTTGTAGCAGCCTGCAGCTCCCCTCCCTGCCTAAACACTCTCTGAAAACTGTTCAATAAACATGTATCCAAAGTAATACGGCTAGGAGGGGGATGCAGCTGCAGATTTTCTTCTCTTTCTATGAGGTTGTATGCTGTGAGAGGGGAGGAGGATCAGATGAGCTATACAGTCCATCGTACCAGATTAGCTATGTGTGCATAGTCAAGGAAAACAATCCCAAAAACATGGCAGACAATTTCTGAGGAGTCATTGTGAAGTTTTATAATCCTGTATACAGATCTGGGGGACAGCAGCTAGATAGTTTGCTAGTTTGCAACTACAACTCCCATAATTATCCAACAGAGCAGTTTAGCAACATCTTGAGATTCACAGGTTGGAAAAGACTGCCATACAGTCTACTCTAAAGGTGACTATACAGCTTCACGAACTGACAGGCAATCGATCGTTCAGGCATCAGTTATTTCATCAGTTATTTAGCTGTGGCTTATCTCTCCCAGGACAAAGGGGTTGGGCAGTGATTTTCCATCACGCCCAAAGCCTATCTCCATCTAAATCATCTGCCGGTGGTTGATTGGGAGAGCCCCATACACCGTAGGGCCGAAAAAAGTATAAGGTGGATAGGGACCCTAAGAGAAGACTGTATGCACAGATCTCTTTATAGGCGAACAGAAAAGTGATCAGTATGCTGGGATATTACAAGGTAGTAACTACGTTGAGTGGAAAGGCCGAAGGGTTCAGAATCGGCAATATTCTCCGAACCTGATGGCTGTATTCATTTTTTCCATGACTTCCTAGGGCTGCATCCAACCTCTGCAGCTGCGGGGAGTCAAATACCAAGCGTTCAGGTTCTGAGAACATTGACGAACAGTTCTGCCTCTCTGCCTTATGGTTTACTTCAAGATACAGTGTGTGCTTGGCTTGCTGGGTGTCAAACTCATGGTCCTCCATCTGTTGCAAAACCACAATTCCTATCATGCCTGGACAGCTAAAGCCAAAGCTTTGGCTGTCCGGGCATGATGGGAATTGTAGTTTTGCAACAGCTGGAGGGCCATGAGTTTGACACCCCTGATGTAGGGGCTGACAATCAGCCATGATCCTAGAATATTCTCTTTATTTCAATACCTTCTGAAATGAATCAATAGAGCAACAGATCTTTCTCAATCCGACTAACCCTATTAAAAGAGATTCATCTCCGACATCCTTGAAGATGATAAAGTTCTAGATTAGAATTCGCTGTAACGTCGTATGGGAATAAGAGGAAAGAGCTTGACAGATTTTAACAAAGAACAGATCTATTTGAACTGTGTTTACCACAAATCGTGAATTGGTATTAAGAAGCAGGATTCCTTCCTACACTATTTCCCCGAGACATCATTAGATATGAAGAATTGAAGAAAACAGGGCAAGGCTGACATTACTCTGTGTCAAATGGTTTGAAAGGATTGCAGGTGTATTAATATTTCATGACGAGAGTCCCACTCTGCTCTCTGGCTGTTCCTTTGCTGTATAAGTTCCTTTGCCGCACACTCGCAGCCCTTGACAGGCCCGGTTCACACAGCCTCGCATACATTTAATTAGAATCTCTATTGGTTGCTTCCGTAAAAGTTTCCACACCGCAATCAATAATTTAATTAGAAAACTGGGCCTATAAAAATCATTGGAGATGTAGGCAGCGTAATTCGCGGAGGCACGTGCACGCGTCGGCACAATCCCATTAGCACCCTGTTGTGAAATCGCCCAACCTGAACCCGCCTCCTTCTCTTCTCTCACAATGTCTAATCTCGGGATAGATTTCCAAATCAGGGGGAGGAAAAAAAAAAAAAAGTCCTGGAGTTAGTAGAGATAAAAACATATCGACAAGCAAAGTCCTCTGTGGCAGCGTTGTCTGGCACAATGAGTCTGACTGAAAGACGCATGTCCTTACCTTTCTACCATTCAGAAGGGCAGGGAAGTGAGCAGCGGTGAACAGGCAAAGCGACTAATGACAGTGATTAATGCTTTCTTTACAATGTACAATGCAGGGCGATTTGCCAGGGAGAAATTGAATTTCTTTAACCTTTACAGGAGTAGGCAACCTGTGGCTCACCAGCTATTGTTAAACCACAACTTCCAGTATAATCTGACAGCTTTGAATTTGTGATTTGATTTATACCAGTTTCCAGATGTCTCGAAAGTCATATTTGCGTGACTTTCAATAACATTTCCTTTGGAAGCTCTGCGGATGTCAGTTCCAGCATGGTGCAGACAATGGCGCTTCTAACAGAAACAGGTGCTCATACACGTCAGGTTAAAGTTGATGATGGTGGACAAATTCAGCCAAAATGATCATTCGTTGAGTGAAATGGAATGGTTTTAGCCAACCAATGGCAGACTGTAATCGTCTTATAAGAAGTCGGCCGTGTTTGAAATTTTTGGGCAATAGTTGGAAAAAAGATCTTTTGGGATAAAAATATTCTTAAAATATTCCCAAAAAGATTGTTCGTCCTTTGTCTTTGATGATGTTTGATCAACTGTAATGGCCAATATGGACGTAAATATTTTTTTCTACATGTGCAAAATGATTGTTCTTTCAATGGTTCAACCACCCACCTATTTCTAATATACTTATTAGAGATGAGCGAACCTCAAGCATGCTCGAGTCCATCCGACCCCGAGCGTTTAGCATTTGATTAGCTGGGGCTGCTGAAGTTGGATAAAGCTCTATAGTTGTCTGGAAAACATGGATACAGAAAATGACTATATCCATGTTTTCCACATAGCCTTAGGGCTTTATCCAACTTTAGCAGCCACCGCTAATCAAATGCCGAATGCTCAGGTTCAGATGGACTCGAGCATGCTCCAGGTTCGCTCATCTCTAGTACTCATGTATGTGTACATATAATGCGTTGAAACAATGGACATTAGTCTATAGGTCAAGAATGAAGTATTGTGACCACCCAATAAAAATGATCAACACGCAGATTATGGAAGGAAATGCCCAATAAGCCCAAAAATGCCCAATAAGAAGGAAGGAATAGTCGGCATACAGGATTTCAACTTCAAATGTATCTGCCAGCAGTTTAACCTGCTTTGGCATGCTTAACTATTAAGTCTTCTTCTAGGATACATCAATATGCAAAAAAGATCCACGGAACCTGTTACGAGCCTCAAAACATAGGACTAACCAGATAGGACCTGGGAAGGACCTGGTAAAGGGATGGCTCTTAACTGGTAACTCCTAACTGAGGCTTCACAGACCTTTTTTGCATATCGATGTTTCCCAAGGGGCAATGCACCTAGGATTTCACTGTATTGAGCGCTTTAACAAGCAGCCAACAGTGACTGGTGTCCCTGAGTTCAGTGATCTGTTTACCGTATTCTTCTAGGATAGATATATTGACATAACATTTGGGCTGTATTTGGTTCCATCTGTAGGCTCCATTGGTAGTCCTATCATAACTGATGGATAGTACAGCTCTGCATGCAGTGCTTTTATTCCCATTAAAATTTCGGAATCCAACATCGAACAGACCCCAATATATGATACTAGGGGGGGCATTAGGTGGCACAGGTCCCTGTCAGAGTCGGGCACTGCCAACATGTTTTTTTTTTATAATGAAAACCATAAAGGCAATGTGGGCAGAGGCTAAGTTCCTACCGTGAGTATTATATGTATAAAAGTTTCTATAAGTCAGTAACTCCGTAATAGAAACTATTTATACTGATAAAATGAGTAAATTACCATAAAGTAATTGCGGTTTTGTCCTAAATATAATTATTGTGACATTCTTAGTCTCCAATCGCAGAAAATATTATTTCTTAGGGAAAGAGGCAATGATGCTTTCAGGGATGTTGCAGGCGGAGGGACCTTTAGTGGCAATATTTAACCTGCTGGAACGTGCTCTGCACAAGGAGAGCATTCGCCTTATAAAATATTAACAAGCTTCCTTTCATTGCAGCTATCCTACACAGAATGAGATAAGCTGAGTTCAATTCAGTCGTCTACTCTGTTTTCCAACAACGTGGAGACATGACATCTCTGTTGCATGCAATATTTAAACATCTTTTTTATACAAAGGGAACACACTACAAAACACATTACGGTAGGCAGGAGTATGGCTGACTTGGATAGCGGATCTTTTTACAAGTCAGCCTACGCCGCTAAAAATTGTTTCATGCCTCTTCACTTGATGGCAAAGCAAATCCTTGGAAAAACATCTTGAGATTATCCAAGCTTAGTCTAGAAGTCATTCTAATTTCAACGGGAAAGGAAGAGAACACACTAAAATCACATAGACCTCCCGTCATTTATTTCTAATGATCCGTCAAATGTAAATGTTGGGACATAAGAAGAACTAGTGTTTGCAAAGCAACCAGGTCAGGGCTAGGTTACGAAGCTAAACCGTTGCTGTGGAACGTAGATGTGGAACCACTTCCAACTGGAGATGTGGACCCACTGGGTTGATAAGGATAGTAAGCTGAGAAGCAGAGTCTTTGGTTCCTATTACTCAGTGCTGTAAATAGGCGACAATCTCATACATTGGCAATTGCTAATGCAGCCTTTACAGGGCTCCAGCAACAGAAGATGGCTGATTTCTGGCCCTATTACATAGATCAATAACAAAGCCTTTACCTGCCTTGAGCAACACTTGTTTATTGGCTGATTTACAATGGCGGATATCAGCCTGTTCTGCCAATAAACACCCCCTTGTAATAGGGTCCCCAAGGGATTATGCGTTCTTCATTCCTACCCTCCATATTTTTTTCCAACTGGGACTCCCCATTATGCCCTCTCTGTTAGCAATAGCTGGTTCATACATAGGCATAATCACCAATACCAAAGAAGTGGACTGGAATCCAAGTCAAATGATAAATTGGCCATGGTGGTTCAATTGTAATCGGAAGACAGACAATGGAAAAAAAAATGGTAACCAATGCTCCAGGTAATGGTGAAGTATAATCGATATAAATAGAAGTAGATAGAAATATATGTCCCAAATAGCCAATAAAATCAAATTTATTTATAATGACAAAATATAATCATACAATAAAAAGTACATCTCGTAAATACCACATGACCCAGTGGTTATCTAGACAAGGCTACAAAATGGGTGTCTAGCAAGAAGATGTGGCAAACTACACATGCTAGGTCAATAAGACACACTCGCAAACTAAAGAGATAAAAGGAACCCCTCTGGTGTGGAAGGCTTCATAAGAAGACTGGGGTGGCCGGATAACGGCAGAAGTCAGGGTCTATTGGCACATGTTGGACTTTTATGAAGTGGGAGGCAAGTGCATATGTAGGAAAAAAAATAATGAGAAAGCAGCTTTGAGGAGCAGGACCCTGACCGCCATGAGCTAAGAAATCTTTGTGAGATGCTAAGTATAATTTAAGAAATAAGCCACAATCAGGGAATGGAGGTGCACAGTGTGTATGCATAGTCTTGTAGATGGTAAAGTAAATGGGTCAGCGGGAACCATTATCTTTCTCTTTATCGAGGTTCCCCCTTCACTGTCTATCTGCTATAAGCAAAGCAGAATATTTTTCATATTGTGCTCTCTATTCGATTCATTGTTTTAGATCAGTGTTCCCCAATATGTGTCTCTCCAGCTGTTACAAAACTGCAGCTCCCATCATAGCCCTGGCAGCCATGATGGTTTCTGTAGTGAAAAGTATACTTTGTCTGTAAAGAGTAGCACGACTCGAGCATGCTCAAGTTCGCCCGCTTGCCATTTGGATACCGGTGGATAAAGAAGTTGGATACAACACTAGGGAGTCCGGTAAACATGGATGAGCTTGAATCTCGCTCATCTCTATTTGACAGGGATCCAACTGGTCCAATAAGCTTTCCGTATTCTAAGATAACTTCTAAGATAACTTTTTCTGATAGACAGGTATGCTAATACGGAATAGATATAAATAATCAGCATCATTGTAATCTGTGCAATATCTAAACCCCAAGGACACATCATTTGCAGATGTACTGAATCCTCACACTGGTAATTGTCATGGCAGATCTGATACTCCTCTGATCTATACACCTGGTGCACAATCATTTTCTATTAGCCAAGCTGTCAGACTAAAAAAATAAACCTGAAATGTTTCCTAAAGTTTTGCCTGATAATTTAGCATTTAATCCCTCCACCTCTTCCATAGAGCGGCGGAGCACCGAGCAGGCAGATATTCTCCAGCCTAATTGATTGCACATCCATTTATCTCCCCGGGTCTATTTATAGTGGAGCCTCAGATCGGCGTAACTTATGTGTTGTATTTCTAGTCACACGTATAGATAGCTACTAATTTAGTCTCCTGCACTTAATTACCGCTAAACGGCCAGTCTATTTTTACAGTTACTAAAAGCTAGAAGCTTCGCTGGAATGCAAATGTATTAAATTCACAAATGCTTAAAATGATTTTGTCTTGAAGACGTCAAATAACAAATATAACATTAACATATTGGTGTATTATAAAAGAGCACACCATGTGTCTTGCCGGAGTTGTTTTTTTTTTAAGGTGTCGTAACGCAATACACCTGTCTCTTGCCCTCTGAGAATAAACCTGAAAATAGCTGCTCTACTTTTTCACTTCTGTCTTCAGAGTTGGGGCGCACCTGTCACCCACACACAGAGGAGCTGCTAGCTATCCCTGTTCATGTATAGAACTGTTATAAGCAGTTCTGGGAGGTTGCAATATACTGCCTCACGTACTGCAGAGTGGTGCCCGGCCCCCCTTCCAGCTGCCAATCTTCTGCATTGCATTACTCTGGCTTTCGTAAATGTTCCTGACCTCAGCAAATCCCAAAATTCCCCTTTTTAGGACCCATCCCCATCCCCATCTTTCTGCGCCTGAGCAATTGCCACTCTTTGGGGAACACTGGCATAAATCTTAGGATATAGAGATGTTCCCCTCAAAAATCAAGTTTGTTGCAATGGCCAATCCCAGAATCCCACTATGTATGGCTAGGTGCTCAGCGTTATACATAGACTTTTCCAAGATGTCAGAAAATCTTGTTGCAATAAAAAGATTCTCAAGTGGTCCAATGGTTTATGAAGACATTTCCCATCTTCACGTTCTACCCCAAACGCTAAAGCCCTTGGGATTTCAGTAACCGAATCATGATATTCTCATGAGAACTGCAAGTGTTACAAATAGGCTTCACTTAGAAAGACTGGAGCAATAGAGATGTTCCTCAAGGCCATGAGTACAGCTTCTATTGTTTTATACAGCCTGCAAAATGAAATCAATAATGTTACTGCTGGGGGGGCTAACACTGAGGGGAAAAAGGAAATGTATGGTCTATGTGTGTTAGGAAATTCCTTCTTATGGACTTTCGGCTACAACCATTTCTACTTGGCACATCCAAGACAACCAGTGTACCCATACATGTTCCTTAATAACATCTATTTATTCTCATGACATGATGGCATGATCGCTAAATTAGGGTATGTGGATTGTGCACACTACAGAAATCATGCGGATAACTTGTCCCCGGGCGCTCCGGCTTCACTCTCCATTCGTCCCATAGATTCCATTCTATGGTCAGGCGGATTCCAATGGGAATGGTGGAGATCAAGTGGGACAGTGGGGGTTAGGAGTGAGCGACGGAATCCATGGCAAGCTATCCACATGATTTCCTTAGTTTGCACATCATAAGTTTATGATCAGTGGGGTTCTGACCACTATAATACCCACTGGCTGAGCAAAGATTAAGGGTCATTTTAGAAGGCCCGATATGGTGCCATCTACAGAAGCAAACAAGTGCCGATCAGAGAGATTGGTGCTTGTCTGCAGTGCCTTTACAGGGCACAACTAATCGATCTCTGTATCGTTTGCGTGGCCATTTAAATACATTGTTATTGGCTGTACATCTCCTGTTTACATAGGGAGATGTGCTGCCGCCAAATAATGATTTTTAGCCCTGCCCAAAAGATGCTGACACTTTTACCTTATTGTCCGAATACGCGTTTCTAGCTACGCTCATTGTCGATAATTGGCCCTAGTAAAAGGGCCCTAAATGCTGCTGTCTCCTCCAAGTCTTTCTTCTCCCGACCAGCAGCAGTTCCAGTTAAAACCAAGTGACCAGGGAAAAGCAGTGAAGGGGGAGCAGTGCTGAATGAGTGCTGAGGACCTTCTTTTCTTAGGATCGGTGGGGGTCTGAGCAATGTCTCACCAGTTTATGAAATGGTAATAAGCCTTGGACGTGTGAAATACAGCTGTATCTCACACTAATATATGGATTTAGAGCATCATTGTTATGCCTTTAAAAAAAAATAAAGTTTCCAAGTCACCTGGAAAGCCTTGTGAACCCCCTATATAATCAATTAGCTGGGAATATCTAGCGCTAGCACATGGGTGGATGCCTGTGGCAAGCGTAAAGACAGAAATTGGTTATTTAAACCTCTTTCCTCCAGTGATTTAGAAATTAACATTTCAACACATTCAGCTATGCATGGAGGCTTAAATCTGAAGCCCTACAAAAATGTCCCCAGTTATGGGAGATAATGAGGAGCCCGGTGAATGGGGAGCGCCAATCTCTTACTGTATGCGATGGGAATCTACTAATCCCCGGGGCTGTTACAGACTGAGAATTCCTCCACTATATCTCCCAGAAACATACATTATTATGGATCTGGGTTACAGCTCTGCCACTTCCCTTCATGTGCACAACACTGTTAATCCAAAAAACGACTGTGAAATGAAAATAAATGGTGAGAGAAAATATTTGCATAAATGTAAATTGAGAATGGAAACATATGTCATGTCCTACTGTTACAATACTGACTTATTGGAGAACGGCGCGATGTGACATAATGTAAGAGCCAAGACAAGCAGTCAACGCCACATAACAGTTATGATCCAATAAATCATTAAATCATATCATCAGATCAGGGGACCCAGCAATCCCGACTGCCATGTTAGCAAACAACAAGCGGAGCCAAAAATGAGCGCTATGACTTTGGTAGGAACTATTGATTTTACTGAGCCGGTAGTGGTTAGAACCACACTTCTTAAGGCTGTTTCCACAAACGTTATTCTTTTTTTGTTACCGAGGCCTTTATAGTCAAAGTCACTGCAAGTCACGTCCTGTCTTCATTTTGTCCCTTTGACGCCAAATAATATCTGTCATTATGAAATAACAGTCTTATATAATTATCCATATAAAGGCCACCATTGTAAAATAACATTCGTTAATTGGCGTCAAGCGGCCTTAGGCTATGTTCACAAATCGTCTTTTTTTGGCCATTTTACAGGCTTTTTTTTTAGGACCACCGTCATTTTGAGACCAAATAACGACCGTGATTGTACAAAAAAAAAAAAAAAAAAAAAAAACAGCCTCCGTTATAAACGCTGTGTTTTGGCCTAAAAAGAATGTGGCCAAAAATACATATTTTTTATAGAGATGAGCACATTTGCAATAAAAATGCACAATTTTGTAAAAATTGCAGCAAATTGTAGTAGCACTACAAAGAAATATGCGATGTGAGATGGATGGATTGCACTGCACAGTCTATTATTAGGCTATATTCTTTTTTTGGGCTGTTTGGTGCCAAAATGTGGCAGTTGTATGCAAATTATAACATAGCAATTTTTGCACCATTGTAGCGTTTTTGGCACCAAAATGATGGGTGTCCGACATAAAATGGCCAAAAAAAGACATTGTGAATATAGCCATAAAGTGTTTTTTTCATTATAGGAACTTATTCCCTATGCAGAGAAGAGGGTCTAAGGCCTCATTCACACGTTCAGTAATTTTTCTGGACTGCAAAACCTCCTGCTATTTTTACTCCATGGTCCGTATAAATTCATCCGTATTTGCATCCGTAATTGCATTAGTTTCCATTTCCATATCCGTTTCGTTAAATGTGAATAGTACTAGTTTGCATAGATTTGATCTGTGTTTTTTTGCTGACGTCACAGATGTGACATCCGTTAAAAACAGGGATCCCATAGACTTCTATTGGTAATCTGTACAGCAATCATAATCCGCACTAGGACATGTCCTTTTTTTTTTCACGGAACGGATTATGGATCAATATTAAAACGGACTATGTGAATAGCTCAATATACATCAATGTGCTCCAAGTTGAACCGTGATTATGGATCCACAATTACAGACAACTTTACAGAACGTGTTAATAAGGCTAAGTGTATCCTAGCACAGGGCCACCCATGGTCTCGGGTTAGTAGCGGCACACGTGGAGTGCCACTCCATTCACTGCCTAGGGGATCTGTCTGAATGCTGTACCATCTCAGGCAGCTCCCAAACATAATTAACTACCTAAATAGTTGTGTGCGCCAATGAGGGTTGCACCAAACCAATGAAAGACTTTGGACCTCATTCTTGATATTGCATTGGGTTCCTGCAGTTCAATCCCTATAAACCTTTAACTACGGTATGGTTGTTAGAGAATACTGTGAGTTGTAGACTTAATGGAGAACACTACTATCTAAATAATAAAAATGAATAGTAATAAAACAGGCAAAAAATTATGTATTTACGCCTATAATCAATGCCACTGATAATGTTGCGTTATCTGGCTCATGGGTAAGCAAACCCTTTATGTGGCCCCGAAGTTGTTCACTATGACAGAATCCTGGTCCACATTTACCTAACGGTAAGCAAAATTGAAAATGCATGAAAGGTTGAAGTAGTAACTTTTGAGTGTAATTGTCTGGAAAAATGCCAGACGCTATGATGGAAATCGGATGGAGCCTATTACAGTCAATAGGGTCCATCAGGTTAGTTTCCGCCATGTGAGATTCCAGCATCATTAAATTGGAACGTAGAGGTGGACATGCCTTACGGATCTAGGGTATGTCTTATGCAGGGACAACTATGCATACAGAAATGTAGTACTTCAAACTGACAAACCCTTCAAAACTATACCAACCAATTCAGGACTGGCTGTAACGTTATACTGAAGCTCATAACATTGAATGATCAAATTTCTTACTTATACACAGTATGTATTCCACAATATGCAGACACAATATATGGGTCTCTGCTAACCACCAGATAGGATAGCCCTATAGTCACTAAAATAATTTAAAGCCTGACAGGAGTAGTTGACTAAATGAGGCTTAAAACATAACTTTTAATAGCTCGCTAAAATCTTATCACTACTTTTAACCGAAAATAATATGAAAAAAGAAAGAAAAATAATCGTGACAAAACACTGTGACAACGTACTCCCACGTACAAACAGAGTATGGTGGATAGAGGAACCTGAAAACAAAACAAAATAGAACCAAGGTGTGGGTGGGGATAGTGCACTCTGCACTAAAAGAAGATATTCTATCCCTGCCTTTTGGGGTGGTCACCTCCTTAGCAGGGTGGCCCCAACCACGGTGGCGGTCCCTACTCTCAAATAAGTGCGTGGGAGAAAACAATAAACACCATGTGTCCCTACAAAAAAATATTCCCAAAACTAATGAAATGAAATGAACCGTGTACACTCCATAAATTATGTACAATAATGATCAACAGATCCAGTTAAATGTAAATATTCCAATTATTAACTGGATCTGTTGATCATTATTGTACATAATTTATGGAGTGTACACGGTTCATTTCATTTCATTAGTTTTGGGAATATTTTTTTGTAGGGACACATGGTGTTTATTGTTTTCTCCCACGCACTTATTTGAGAGTAGGGACCGCCACCGTGGTTGGGGCCACCCTGCTAAGGAGGTGACCACCCCAAAAGGCAGGGATAGAATATCTTCTTTTAGTGCAGAGTGCACTATCCCCACCCACACCTTGGTTCTATTTTGTTTTGTTTTCAGGTTCCTCTATCCACCATACTCTGTTTGTACGTGGGAGTACGTTGTCACAGTGTTTTGTCACGATTATTTTTCTTTCTTTTTTCATATTATTTTCGGTTAAAAGTAGTGATAAGATTTTAGCGAGCTATTAAAAGTTATGTTTTAAGCCTCATTTAGTCAACTACTCCTGTCAGGCTTTATACACAGTATGTATCAATGGAACCAAAGGTGCACACCAGCTTAATAGACTTACAGGTAGCACGCGATAATGCTCCCAATTCCTACATTAACTGCTCATCAATATATGTTAACCGGATTGGCCTCCCTGTATTCCATTAAACTTCCCCATTTCTTCAAGCAAAATTCAGGAAGAGACATTTACGAGAACAAGGATGAAAACACAGTTGTGCCGCTTAATAATTTAGATGCCATCGTCTGACAGCGGAACCTCCGAGAGTTTCTTTTCCGAACTCATTTTGTGAAGAATAAACTTTCATCCCTGAAACGAAACTTCTTGCCCCCATCTGACCCAGTATTCTGCCTCCACTCTTAAGCCCGAGCAGTCACAGTGTAACATAAAGCTCTGTGTCCGTGGCCCCCTTCTGTCTCTGGTTTAGTTCTTTAAGGGCCAGCAGGAAAGGACTCAACGGCCCGGGGCCATGAACAGGATGGATTAAAGCTGTGAATGGATCAATGCTCCGCTCTAGCTGCTAAAATAAAATCAATTTCTAACTGCTTGCCTCTGCCTGCACAGGATAAGAAGGTTGGGAGAGGGGAGGGCGAATGACAGGGCACATTACAAGCTCTGAGATAACAGCGTTTATGATCCCTTGCCTAGGACGGCTGCATCTATTCTCTTGCAGCACCAGACCGCTGCCGGTGAATGGAGAGAGAATAGATACCTTCTTAGTGTTGAGAATAATAAGAAGGTAGAAGAACATTGGTGGCTTTATAGTATCACAAAGCAAAACATTATAGTAAATTATAACAATTATACATCTCAACATTGAGGATGGTGCTCATGGATTTCCGTAACCCGTCCCAGACAACCAGAGTATTGTACATATTAGAACTTCTCAAGAAGATTCTGAAATGTCTTTATGCTGTGCAGTATACAGAAATGAAATTATTTGAGGAGCCTTTGTTTTGGTGTAGGAAGGTGGAAGATCCAGAATTAGCTATGGTAATAACTAAAATTTTTATCAAAAAGTGGTCTTTTGTGGAAGTTGCCTTCTCAAAGGAAATGGGCACTATGCATAATGTAGAACGGATCGAAAATCCATCACCCAATATGTTGTCTGGATAAAGGATGGTTTTCTCAAAGAGGTGGCCTTTGTTTCATAGTATTCGTGGATTCATGGGAGTACCAAAGAAGGAAGATGTGGTTAACCATATGTAAGGGCTTAACATCCTGAAACACGTGTCAACCACCTCATTGTAAACTTTCTTTTGCTATGGACATATCCACTCGTTGGATGTAAGCCTTTTATTGTATAGCAAGAAAAATTCAGATCTTATTTGATGTAGTGTGACAGCTACCTACAGTATATTTATTTGTTTGGGAACAAGTGAATTGCCACTGTTTGGCAGCTTTAGGCGAGGGTTAAATCTGTATTGTAGATGCCATTTATGTCCTCTATCACAGATTCTGTTAAGCAGCAGCAAACCAAATCTGGTCTGGTCATTGCATGATGGACATCAACGGAGCCCAAACACAGGTTCTGCAACATAAGATAACGGAACCATGTATTAGTGGGAGCGGCCACCCAATGATGGCTACACCACTAAGCCTAGTGTTGCCGTGAGTCCTTTGGCACTGAACTGCAATACTACTACCACTAAGCCTGCCTACATCAGGTCCATAGGAAACAAAGGCTACTCCAACATTTTAACCTGGTACAATTGAAAATGTAGAGTTTGCTCAAAGTCATATCACCCCGCACCATCCAAATTTTCCTAGACCTCATCATTGCCAATTCCAAGGTGTTCTCTCCCCTCCAGCACTTCTCAGCAGAAACCTGTACTGAGATATCAGAATGTGTGCAGACACGTGTATTTTCCAAGCAGAAGCAAAACTGGCAGCATACAGAGCAGACAGAATAGCTACTAGTGAAAGCTATCATCAATAGGAAAACAGCAATTTGCACCCATTGTGCACTGGGTCTGCATTCACGAGAGCTTCTGCTTACTGGAAACGGCAGACTGACTCATATGTGTGGAAATATAACAGTACACAGCGGTGTCTACCACACATTTTATGATGAATAAGTCAGATAAGATAAATAAGATGGAGAATAGATTGCTCATAAAAGATTAAGGGGGGATGGAGTCTGCAAAGAGGCATGCACAGAAGAGAAGGGATCCGATATACAAAAGAGGGCTTTTCTATACATGATGGTTAATGCCAAAACCCTATTACCTTCACCTGGGGCAATTTTTTTTATTTTCTGCCTTACCCTATACCTTATTACACTGACAAAGGCTAAGTTATTTGTTAGACCCCCCCCCCCCCCCCCAGCACCAGGGACCCCATCACTGCACTGTTTCTTTACCCTCTTATCTTATAGGTCTGTAGGACAGAGTGAGCTTCAAGGAATGCTAAGGAAAGACTATAAGGGTTTATCCAAAATTAGAGAAAGAACACAACTACTTACTTGCAAAAATACCCTCCCTACCCCCAGGTTTAATGTGGTATTACAATTCTATTCACTTCAAGTGAGCTGGGCTTCAAAACCAAATCCAAACTGAGGACAGGAAGGGTGCTGTTTCTGGAAGATGTTTTTGTAAGCCTGGATAACCCCCTGGTTAAGGCTTGGTTGAAAGAGAGATAGTGGTTTTTGCCACCTCTCCCCTATACTCTATTTTTGGTAAAGTTGTAGGAGGGTGCACTAAACAGCTGCACACCCCTGAGGGGTGAGGCCAACCTGTATCCATGAACTAGGCACCTAAAAGTCTGTCTATAGTACACATATACTTGGTTAAAGGCCTATGTAAGGTGTATAAGAATTAGATTAGGTATTGAAGTACGTCTAGTGATCGAATCAAGATAATAGTGAAATATTGTTTCGCAATGTGTTCAATGAGTCCAATGAAATTGAATTATGGACATATCTATGGGTCAAGCGTATAGACAAGATATAGTACAGTAAAGTAGAAGATGGCATTCTGTGGGTCAGGCGGTGCTTGTGGTAAGAGGAATCCCAAAACAGTAAAAAGATGAATTTCAGCACTCACCAAGTCAAGGAATGCTTATTTATTGATGCAAAACAGACAGGAATATGAAGGTTCTCACTAACGTAGCCTACATTAGCTGATATAGGCTATGTTAGCCAAAACCTCCATATTCCTATCTGTTTTGCACCAATAAATAAACATTCCTTGACTTGGTGAGTGCCGGGACTCATCTTTTCTATCGAGAGGATGTAACTTAAAGTGATCCTATAATCACTTTCATGCTGCCCAAACCACGACTCATCAGGGCTTCTCCCTGCCTGATTGATAGATTCTCTCTGTGTATACGAGGAGATCTATCAATCAAGTCTAGTGGGGCAGGCACAAGCCACTGGGTAGCTCCCCAATGACTCAAGGTTCAGGCAGCATGAAAGGGATGACAGGTTTCCTTTAATATATTAATGAGAAAAAGGACAAGTATAAAAGAGTAAAACATTATGTTCAATGTTAACATCTCAAAGTCTTCTTGAACGTCAGGTCACCCTTCCTTCATAATGGAATCTTTATGTAGATGCGTATCTCCTGTGCTGGCGGACATTTATCAAGGGATTTATGGGAAGGACACACTGACAAGGATCCATAGACTTACTACTATCATTCCAGTGCACCTTAACAGCCAAAGATTAATTTCATTAATGCTGAACGCCATCCCACTAGGGTAGGTCATAACCAGTGGGTTCCTTTAACTCTTCATGACTTACTGCTTTTTTAGCAATAGGCTGATGTTAATTAAAGCAGCGTCCATGTTGCCGTCTATGTGAAGCCTCCATTCATTTTGTGCTTCATGTAGCTTTAATTAACTAAACAAACCAACCGATTTTCCCCTTCGGCATTTTCAGGCACGTTGGTCTATAGTGCTGCCAACTTCACATTATGCTGCTCACATGTTGCTGTACTGTAAATCAGTACTTGACAACTTGGAGTTAAAAAAAAAAAACCTTCAAAAATTTTACCAAGATGAAACTTTCCTACAGCTGGAGAATTAAAACTATATAATTCGTAATAAAACTTAATGGAAAGACATACAATTGTTGCACATCACAAAAACTTGCATTGGGCTGCTATTTAGTGGTTCCATTGGTTTGTACACATTGCTGTTGATGTTCAGTCAGATGATGAGCAGTGAGCCCTCTACCCAGTGTAGTGTGAGTGGTGGTTTGGGCAGCTGCTTAGGGCATGAGGCCCCTGGGGGGCCCCCTGGCCATCCAAACTGCCCACATCTTACCATAAACTGCTGGATGGCAAATGGCATTGGCTCATGGAGGATCGGAGGGACTAAGAACCTAGCGTGTTGAGTATTTCTCTTTTTCTCCCCTATGATAGGTGTTTGATCATGCCCAAATGGGAGGTGGTGCTGGGGGGAAGAGTGGGTTGGGTAGACAGAGCCCAGATTACATTTATTCCTCCACTACATCTACCCCTCTAAATGCTATCATACAAAGGGGAGTTTGAATAATTTATGACTACAAGACCTGACTACATTCAAGGTATTTTGTAGCCTCTAGCCATGGAAACACACAGGTCTGCATAGAAGCATTTTGTAATTGTATAACTTTTTACATTGTGTCCAATATTTGAAATCATCTGTGCCCAAAAGTACAAGAAGCCGGTGGGTCACATAATCTACTAGTAACTACACTCGGTCTGTTTCCTGAACGTGTCCTGATATGAAGGGGGGGGGGGGGGTATGCAAAGCACCAGTCAGTACTTGTCATTAGAAAAAACTTTTGACATGTCAGAGAGACATGGCAAAATTTTTGATCGACCAGGGACTGAGTGCTCAGGACAACAAGCTGGGGGAAGTCTGAGCTGCCATGTGTTCCTCTCCTTGCTCCGCTCTGTGTCTGTCTCTCCTAGCTCCGCGGGTCCTATAATCCAGGTAAGATAGAGCAGAGCTGGGAGAGAGCACATGGCACAGCAGACTTTTCCCGGCTCCTTCTCCTGATCAGTCTCTGCCTGAACACGCAGGGCCCAACTGTTCAAAACTTTTCAAATGTCTCTGTAACATGTCAAGTTTTTTTCCAACGTCAGGTACTCTTTAAAGCGACTCTGTACCCACAATCTGACCCCCCCCAAACCGCTTGTACCTTCAGATAGCTGCTTTTAATCCAAGATCTGTCCTGGGGTCCATTTGGCAGGTGATGCAGTTATTGTGCTAAAAATTTACTTTTAAACTGGCAGCTCCGTGCCCTACGGGAGTGGCCTGGATTGTGTATGCATTAGGCTGGCACAACCTATCTGTCCCTCCTCCCCGCCCTCCTCATCATTAGGAATGCTCCAGGCAGATTGCCTACTATTCCCCACCCGAAACAAGGTCGTTAAGGACCTGTGTAATGTTCAGCATGGATAGAATGTTCCAGCGGCATTCCTAATGATGAAGAGGGTGGAGCAAAGTTAGGGCATAGATACTCCCGTAGTGCACGGGGTTGTAAATTTAAAAGTTGTTTTTTGGACAATAACTGCATCACCTGCCGAACGGACCCCAGGACAGATCTTGGATTAAAAGCAGCTATCCGAAGGTACAAGTGGTTTGGGGGGGTCAGATTGAGGGTACAGAGTTGCTTTAAAGGTCTGTGATAGGAATCCATCCATCCATAAACCTTTCTGATGGAATACTGATGCATGCCAGTAATATATTGCACTTTTCTGATGTGAGCACAGCCTATAGCTGTCATCGCCAACTCACATAGTAGACATGATGCAAAACAAGAAACATTTCCCACTTTAGCAAATCCTCCAGTATACTTCAGTATACTTTCATTATATGCAGACAGTATTTTGCACAAGAATCATCTGAAATTCACAAACAGAAAACCATACACAGAAAAAAAGTAAAAGCCGCATGCTATGGTAATATGGCGTGCACTGTTTACTACTCTGTATATGTCTAAACACAAGCGCCATCCATCACATGCTTTGGATATAGGACTGCATGCACGAGTATAGATTAGAGACTGGAAACCAGCTCTCTAGCTGCTACAAAACTACAATTCCCACCATGCCTGGGCAGCCAAATCTGCATGATGGGAATTGTAGTTTTGCAACAGCTGGAGGACTGAGGTTTCCCTATCTATCGTATAGATCAACGAAAAAGTAAATAATCGTGTGATCCCTATGTCCTCACAGGTTTTCTTCCTGTGAACATACCTTTCAAATACAAGTCTGGGAACAGCTAATATGCCACCGTTTGTCATGCAAGTGGCTTCCGCCATAACACTAGACATAAATGATGCATTACAGTAAAATATCCTGATCCGTCTTACCTGGACCATCCACTGCAGCTTTATAAGAAATAAGGATAATTAATATTTATGTATCTATTAATATGAGTTATATATCATAAAAACTGCAGACAGACTCCAATAGATTTATACATTTTCTGAAACTGTAATTACAGAGCCGTGAAAACTATATTACTCCAATTATAAAGACTTTGAGATACTAGGAGAGAAAGTTGCTGTCCTGGTATCAGTCATTCCATGTCAGAGTATATTCACACAGGGAGGATACTTCAAGTAACTTCAATAGGGAAGTCAGAGCAAAAAAAAATGTTGCATCCATATACTAGAGATGAGCGCAACTTGAGCATGCTTAAGTCCGATCATTCGGTATTCGATTACCAGTGGCTGAAGAAGTTGGATGCAGCCCTAGGGAGTCCGGTAGCATGCCATGAAAGCTGCAGCTGTCTGGATGCATACATAGTCAATACTCCACTGACTCTTCCTTATTTCCTTGTGTGCTTCACACAACATTCCCAAATAATTGGTTGTTAACACCCTGTTGACATCTGAGCAGTGGTGACTGCCTCCTTGACACTGCCTCCTTGACACTCTGTAGGTTTAGGTCTCTTTTACACATGCCAATTATCTATGCTAGAAACGGTCATTCAGCCTATGTTCAATCCTTGAAAAAGTGTCAGCGATCAACCAAGGAGCGGAAAAGCGCCCTCTTCTCGGCAGATCGCATATTTTGTGGAGCCCTGTAAATGATTGTTTATCGGCCATACATCTTCCCATGGAAACAGATGCATGGCCAATAGCACTGTATTTAAATGGTTGCACAAACAATACAGGGATTGTTCATGCGGCCCAGCCGCTCAATTAATTGTGCCGTGTAAAGGCTCTCCAATAGGGCATAATTTTAACTGATCAGTGAGATCGGTGCTTGTTTGTGGCCACAGACAGCCGAAGATTGGTCCATCTAAAAGGACCTTTTTAAAGACACTCAAAGGTGCAGTAACCACCATTCCATTGTGTACAGGGTGTGCACCTGAGCATCCTTCCCACTGATACGTGGGAGTTAAGTAGCAGTGCCCGCCCTGTTATACCTTCATCAGGCACAAAATCATTGTAGTAGCTAGAAATAAATCCAAACGGATGCAGTTTTTGTACACGCCACAGGTGACCACCCCAACATCAATAGTAAACAAGTATTTAGAGAGTTAAAAGAGAAGTCCCTTAAAATTAAAGAAATTTAGGAAGGCAGGGGGGTTTGGGAACATACTGAACAAGTATAACTACCCGTCACCCTACCACTATTGCTCCAATCTTCAGCCGACATCCAGGTATATCATATATCAGTACCTGGCGACCCCAATGCTGCAACACCAATGCCCAACTGATCAATCGGTGTGACATTGTGGCTGGAGGAGCTGAAGGAGGCCAGTGGCTGCCAGCGATACCCAGGAGCGGTGCTATGGGGCACAGGGACAGGTAAGTATACTTTGTTTAATATTCCCGCACCCCTTGGCCTTTCTGGGACTTTTTTGTTTCATGGAACTTCTCCTTTAACCCAAATATCACTAAAAGTTATCCTATCCCTCTAGGTACCAGAATATTGTGGGTGCGGGAACCAATACCTAATTCTGATTTTGTTATAGTGCTCCATCTTCTTGATGTAATTTTCCAGTTGTTTTATTGCAAATAATATTTTTGTGATTTCCTGAAGGCCCCGCCACATTAAAGCTGAGATCTATTTAAGGAAAATACTCAAGTTAACAACCACATTATATGACTTGGTTTCCAAGCCCTTCACGCCTGTCAATCCAAAAACAGAATGCGCTTTTACATTAGTCTTAAATGGCAGAGGGAAGATAAAGAAGAAACATGTGGAGATGCATAACAGCTGACACCAGATGTCTTTGATACATAGTCAATATTCCATTGTGACATCTTTGTAATTACAGTACAATGTTATATGGCACTTTCCAATTCGTGAGTGCTTTACAATAACACTCCAGTAACACTCACACAGCCACTTCTGCCAATTCAAAGCCACCTCCAACGGGGAAACTGGGACAAAGGAAAGTACGGCAGGCTCAGAGGTTGTGGATTAGGAGCACGTAAAAGAACCTGCTCTCTCATTCTGGGATAAAACAAGCTGGAACAAAATGCAATAGTCTTATTTTAAGTACATGGAAAAGTACCCAAGCCAACATCAAATACAGTTCTTATGCCTCACCGGCAACTGTGCCAACAACAAATCCGCTATAGTGGTTGTTTATAGCTATGGGAGAAAGATACATAATCGGCTTCCAAGCCATGAAACACTTCTGAAGTCACAAGTATGACAAGCATTAAACAAACGCGTCCAACAAAGCGCTGGTTGAGGTTTCCTTAGTCATTTCTGGTTACGTTGAAGACCTTTATAGATTTTATATTTAACTGGGTAGAAAGCAATTTCCAAATATAGTCTTTATCTATTTGATGGCACATTCCTGTTCACATGAGAGACCACTAAAATGTAATATTACCTAATAATAATAAAATTAACTTAATAATAGTAGTGAGCCCTGAAGATAAGCAAACTTCAAGTATGTTCGAGTTCTCCCAAACCCTCAGCATTTGATTACCGGTGAGTGAAGAAGTTGTATACAGCCCTAGGGAGTCTTGGAAAACGTAGATACAGCCTTAGGGCTGCATCCAACTTTTTCAGCCACTAGTAATCAAATGCCGATTAGAGATGATTGAACAGCGAAAAATCTTACGTTCTATAGAAATCGAACCTTGTGGAACCTTCTGCATTTGATTCCTGATGCCTTCCTGGTCTGTAGGGAAGGAGAAGACAGCTTGGGTACCGCCTGGAATTCCGGGATTCATCCTAGGTAGTAGGCTGAATCCCAGAATTCTCCTCCTATCCTACGGACCTGGAAGGTATCGGGAATCAAATGCGGAAGGTTCGAGAAGGTTCGAGTTCTATAGAACCTAAGATTTTCCGATGTTTGATCAACGTTTATAAAGTATGCTACCATATTGTGAAGGCCCTTGTACATGGGACAGTTATGGACTATGGAAGTGCCACATTATTGTTCTGATAAGCCAATAAATGGGCACACAGTCGATCATCACATGCTCTCTTTGATCAGATGTAAAAATCATTGTTTGTTTGCAGCAAATCTTTTCATGTATATAGAGGATGTGCTGCCAACGGTAATGGAAGTTCATGGGTGCATGGATGATGGAGAAATCATTTGTGCGGCTGTTTACCGCAACAATTGTACTGGCTAAGCACTATATTAGATGGGCCGCCCAACGTGAGTGCCATCAAGTAGATCAGCGCTAATTTCTAAAGCTGACTACATGGTTCTAGAGAGCAGTGAATCTCGAGCACGCTCAGGTTCATTCGATCCGAATACTTTGCTTTTGATTCCTGGTGGCTAAAGAAGTTGGATACAGCCATAAGGCCATAGGCTGTATCCATGTTTTTTTAGGGCTGAATCCAACTTCTTCTGTCATCGGGAATCAAATGCAAAGTATTCGGGTTCAGACTAACTGGAGCGTGCCCGAGAGTTGCTCATCTCTACATGGCTCCACTATTGTGTGAGCATTTTATTTCCATCATTCACATGTGCACATCCCCTGGCACATAAAGGGATAAAAGTGATAAGCAGACAAACAAACATCTGAACATTTATTGGCTGATCACTGGCTGATCACTAGCCCTATTACACAGGGCAATATTGGCCTAGAAGCACCCTGTGTAATACAGTCCTTAACGGTCCCATCATTGAACACCAGTTAAATTGTACAGAGTACCTGCTAATGTAAAAGGATCCCAAGATAAAAGAGACAAGTAATGTCTGCATTGATAAAGGCCACCGATCTGATAGGCAGGGTATGATTCCGTGCCCAAACCAATATTTGCTTGTCATAAACTTTGTAGCAAACTGGTGCACAGAAAAAAGAACCGCTGAGACTGTTGAAAAACCAAAAAAACGTTATTGCCCTGTTTAGAAAACGGCAAAGCTGATTTATCTTTATATACTCCAGCATCCTATGCATTTTCTTAAATGCTCATATTGAAGATCTATACTGACGGATACTTAATTCAATAACACTAAATAACAAGTTCTAAAGAAATCAATGGTAATTACAGAATATTCATGGGGAAAAAATTAGGCAGTAATTGGTCAGAGCTGTGTGGTGTGAATCATGAGGTGTGTAATTGGTCCACAAGTGAATGCACTGGCCAGATGAGGCTATTCTCACTCTGCAATGCCTGTATGTGTCATTGGAGCTATACTACACCACACTATACTATAGCTTAGACACCCCCCCATCCTCCAGAGTGTCCTTTTGGCCTCCATTTGGAGGTATATGTGGGGAGTTGTATGAATTATGCAACCAAGAAACAATGAGAGACACACAGTATACTGCATAGTATGTATTTTTACGTTAGAACCCATGCACAGATATAGTGTACGTAGGCATAGTGCACTAGCATTCTAAAGCTCTCATGCTCTTCCAGGGGCTCACACATATAGACGGGTGCAATGCAGACCCGGTATTATACGCATTGATCCTTATGTCACATTCGCTGGTCTGGGTGCAAGAGCACATGTGACCTGAGCATTGTTGTATACAATACTGTGTGCATCACTGCTCAAGGTACAGGAGCAGGGAGTCCAGGGATAAACAGGAGTCCCTGTTCCTGTATGTACATTCAATGGCGCCAAAGGCCAATAGCATAGCGCCCCAGTGATACAGTACTTAATACCCCTACATGACAAATGCCACTAGTAAGGACAAAATGGTCCAAAAGTAAGTGGACAGTATGTGTATTAGGGTTATAACGGGGAGATTTATCAAACATAGTGTAACTGGCTCAGTTGTTTCCCCTAGCATCCAATCAGATTCCACCTTTCATTTTCAAAAGAGTCTGTGAGGAATGAAAGGTGGAATCTGATTGGTTGCTAGGGGCAACTGAGCCAGTTTCACTTTACACCATGTTTGATAAATCTCCCCGTTATAACCCTATTACTAAAGCTGAGCGAACCTCAAGCATGCTTGAGTCGATCCGAACCTAATTGTTGGGCATTTGATTATCGGTGGCTGCTGAACTTGGATAAAGCTCTAAGGTTGTCTGGAAAACATGGATACAGCCAATGACTATATCCAGGTTTTCCACATAGCCTTAGGGCTTTATCCAACTTCAGCAGCCCCCGCTAATCAAATGCCGAACGATCGGGTTCGGATGGACTCGAGCATGCTCCAGGTTCGCTTATCTCTACCTATTACACATACTGACCACCTACTTTTGGACCACCCTGTAAATAAATATATATATATATATATATATATATATACACACTGTATATATATATATATATATATATATATATATATATATATATATATATCCCCAATGGACACTGCAAGAAGAGTGAAAAGAGCTGTATAAAGGCCAGGAATAAAGCAATGTGGTAAAAACTTTAACCAGGACAACTATATATAAAATAGAACTAATACTGTATGTCAAAAAGTTTATGGATTCATACAGATGGACTCACGCATAATGAATAGTAAAGTTGCCATTTTCACCTAAAAAGAAAAAAACAGTTTGCAGGAAGCGGGAGGTTAAGCGGCATTCGTTTACAAATTACAGCCATCTATAAGGAGATTTAGGAATCCGCAGGTAGCTCGTTTTCCACCTGTGTCTACTTTCACTGTCAACTCATGTGAAGGTCAATGTAAAATGCATTACTAATGCATTAGAGAGGAGAATCAATGAGCGCAGTGCCAGCAGTGAACCAGAAAGAGAAGGAAGTACAAGGGCTAAGACTCTGCCGTACAAGAAGGTAAACAGAGATGATTCAGCTAAAGTGGAAATGTGAGAGGCCGGCGGAGAGAGAGAGCACGATTTAGCTGCCGCAGCTTTATGGTGGTCCCTGTGGTGGGAGGAGGGCATGAGAGGCAGAGAGTAGGTCTAAACCTGAACTATTTCCCTAGAAATTATGGATTTTCTTAATATGGTTAAAAGTTCTAATTTATGTTACTTTATAAGTATTTCAAATATTTGACATTGTCTCTGATTAACCCTTACTGCAACATGATGGACAGCTCCTTTACTTTCCAGTTCAGAGGACTATACATGTCTCAAGGGGTTATCCAGTGATTTTTTTTTCTTTCAAATCAACTGGTTTCAGAAAATTATATTGATTTGTAAATTACTTCTGTGCTCTCTGCTGCCACTTCTGTCTGTGTCAGGAACTGTCCAGAGCAGTAGCTAATCTCCATAGAAATCTACAAATTTCCTTTTGTGGACAGTTCCTGTCTTGCAAGTAAATCTATATTTATTATATTACTATACTTACTATACTATATATTACTTTATTTATTATATAACTTTTGAAACCAGTTGATTTGAAAGAAAAAGATTTTCGCTGGAGTACCCCTTTAAGTCTAGTGTCTAGGAAACAGTATATGGGGCTGCTCTGCAGTAACCTGAACAATGTATAGAGCTGGGACTTTCGGCTTTTGCACATTGTCTATTATCGTTACTGTGGCTGTGGCGATCAGCTGATCAACAGGAGTGCTGAGTGTAATCACCAGCTCACCGATCAACTATTGATGGCTTATCCTGGCCATCAATAATTTCAGGCTAAAATGTACCTATAGGTAAAAAAAAATTTCTTTCAGATTAATTGGTGTCAGAAAGTTATGTAGATTTGTAATTTACTTCTATGTAAAAATCTCAAGCCTTCCCATACTTATCAGCTGCTGTATGTCCTGCAGGAAGTGGTGTATTATTTCCAGTCTAACACAGTGCTCTCTGCTGCCACCTCTGTCCGTGAGAGGAACTGTCCAAAGTAGGAGAGGTTTTCTTTTGGGGATTTGCTACTGCTCTGGACAGTTCTGGTCACAGACAAGGTGACAGCATACTGGAAAGAATACACGACTTCCTGCAGGACATACAGCTGCTGATAAGTACTGAAAGAAGTGTGTTTTTTTTTTTTAAATAGAAGTAATTTACATATCTGTATAACTTTCTGACACCAGCTGATTTGAAATATTTTTTTTAGCCGGAGTACCCCTTTAAATTCTCAGAATAGTCAGTATAATAATGTTGGATTCCCGTTCCAGGGTTGTATCTGTCTAGAATGGAAATTATTGCAAATTCTCTCACGTATGTTCAATGGATACTCAGGTTATAATGAAGAAAATTAATAAGCGAGCAACCATGCTAAGGAAAATTAATGAAAATTATTGTCATGTAATTAACGTCATTAGTACACAACCACCGAAGCCTACTGTTCACAAATCCAGCTCATAAGTGGTATTCCTCCATCTCTAGTACCTGTAAGTAACATTTAATTAAGGTGGTGTGTGTGACTCAGTGCTAGAATATCATCTCATTGTATATTCCATCTCTATGTAAAGCCGCCATTGTCACTTGTAACTCATACAAGCCGCTCACGTATGTTCTGTTATTGACCTTCTCTTAAATCCATTACGTGGGTCATTATACACATCATAATTGATTAACAGAAGGTGAAATGGCTAAGGAGTATAATAATGGACTTCAAAATGAGGACAATACTACAAAGATGAGCCCTGGCACAAAAATGTTTGCTTCTACGGCACCTAAATAATGGTAACGGCCAATAAAAACTGGATGGATCATTTGGGAAATGTCCGATCTCAATGATCTGTGAGATTTCAGGCAGATATAGACTGGCACAGCATGCTTATTATATTACAGGAAAATGTAACTCTGTGTCATCTCGGAATTGCTGGACTTTGTAGTATAGGCAAGTAAAGTAGCTTCTAGGTGGGGTGCTTAGCTCTAATAAATTCAGTGGTATAATAATCCAGGAAATAGTAGAAATGAAGCGGCACTCACCACCCGGTGAGTGCTGCTTCATTTCTGCTTTTTTCTGAATGATCTGTGACACACATTAACCTCTTGGCTGTTTATAGGTAGAATCTGTTGTGAGTCCCTGCCTGGGACTCACAACTCCACGCAATTCTTACTCTTCAAGGGTTTTATAAAAATAGACACATTATCAAATCAGAAGTTAGATCAGTAGCTAAAATTACAATAGGAAGGGCAGCCATATTGGTAGCCATTTTTAAATTAATTTGGCTGCCACACCAAAAACAACAAAAAAACAGTTAAATTATTGCTCTGACTTTTAATTTTTTTAAGGGCAGCTTCACACTTAGCGAATCACAGTGGATTTCACACTGCGAGTTCCGCGGCAAAATCTGATGCGATTCTCGCTACTTTGAGTTCAAATGGGGTTATATACATTTTCATTCCGCTGTAAGTATGTAAGTTCTCACCACGTTTTTTCTTTATCCGTTTTTTTTTAATTCAAAACGGATGGGGAAAAAAAATGGATGCATTGTGCGTGCATCTGTTTTGATCGTTTTTTCCATTGAATTCCATTAAAAACTGATCAAAACGTTGATCTGTTTTTTTTTTTTTTATATAATGGAATTCAATGGAAAAACTGATCAAAATGGATGCACACACATGCATCCGTATTTTTCATCAGTTTTTCATCCGTTTTTTTGCAAAAAACAGATGAAAAAAACGGATTGCAAAAATGTAGTGTGAACCCAGCCTTAACCAGCTGGCCCCCAGAGCATACTTTACCTGGCTGCATCTGAGGCTCTCGGTTCCCATAGGACCCGCTCAGCCAATGAGTGCATGGCCCTGCCACAGTCACTGATTGGCTGGGCGGGACCTATGGGAGTTGGGAGCAGGAGCACAGACCAGGTAAAGTATGCACCGGGCAACGGCTGGTTAAGGGGGCTGGCATTTACATACCCACAGGAATGGAAATTCCAGCGCGAGTATGTAGCCCCATTCAAACTCACAGTAGCGAGAATTGCAGCGGATTATGCACGAAATCCGCTGCAATTTGCTACGTGTAAACCTACCCTCAAAGTGAAAATAAAAAAATGGAACTGTCCAGAGAAGTAGCAAATCCCCATAGAAAACTTCTCCTGCTCTGGACAGTTCCTGTCAGAGACAGAGGTGGCAGCAGAGAGCACTGTGTCAGACTGGAAAGAATACACCACTTCCTGTAGGACATACTGCAGCTGATAAGTACTAGAAGACTGGAGATTTTTTAAATAGAAATAAATTACAAATCTATATTACTTTCTGACACCAAAAAAAATATGTCTCAGGAGTACCCCTCTAATATAGTCACTTTCAACATCTTAATATTGGAGCCAAAACAGAAGATTTTTACAGCTGCCAAATAACTAAGCATGTAGTGGGCGCCATAGGAAAAATGTTGTTTTACTTTATCCATTCAAATAAATGGCTGTCCTTGTAAGAAATGGAAAATCTTATTAGTGGCCCAGGATAGGCCATTGCTGCATCCTAGTTTTTTATTACTTTTAAAATCAATGGCCATCTCTAGTAAAGAGCAGAGATGGTTTTGTGTAATGGTGGGTCAATAAAACCTGATCATTATTGCTAAAATATTGGCCATTTTGACTCTCTAATATTGCAGATATTTCTACTGTTTAGACCAGCAAATATTGGGATTATTGCACATTCCCGTTGATCTGGGCACTGCTTGCTGAACCCATCTATCAGTGGCTGCACTTTGGAAGATCAGTTTAATCTCATCTGCCTCCCGAGGACTGAGCGCTCGCCCCCTCCTAGCCGCACATGTAAGCCACAGTTGGGAGCGATTTCTCTTTGCCTGTTCTGCTTAATTAAACCACCCTGAGACGGGTTTCTGTAGCTAAATCTATACAAACCAACCAAACAAATCAATAAAAAATGATGTAGCAAGAAAAATGATGCAATGCTAAAGAACCGTAATATGCACTGCTGTTAACAAGGAGTCTATATGAAATATTTGGCTGTAAAGCCCGTGATACATGGCGGAGGACGCTGCGCGATGTCTATTGATTTCTGCCACGGGCGGGTATTGCGCTTTACAATCCAATGGGGCCGTGACGTGGTGGTTGTGACACGCTTCACCTGAATGGAGCATAAGGTAATATTGAATAGCATTATATCCCTTTAGACAAGGTTCTAGCCTCACCAAGGCAGATGGCTAGATGGAGCCCGGGCCTAAGACTCTAATCCCAAATAAACAATATGGCAGATGGTAGCGTCAAGGAACGCTATACTTTTCATGACATAAAGTAATCTGTTTAATATGCTTTTGTCTGTTGTGGGATCACATTATATATAACAGCTTCTAAATATTGCCCCATTTCTGCTCTACCCATTAAAAACAAGCCTGTACACAATACACAGACAGCAGAGAGGGTCCATGATTCGGGATACGGGAGACCAGCCAAGGATAACATTGTTGGCCTGAGATCAGTGATTTGTTTCTCTTATGGCTCTACTAGGCATTGCTCCCACCTAGCCAGAATCCTGCTCCATGCTGATGAGGGGCAACACCCGAAACAGCTGTCTGTTGATGGATACCTGGCCTTGGTTTTTCCCTTGTCATTTCATTGATTTATAGGGCCACTTAATATGGTGGTTTTGGTGATTTCCCTACAGTAGCCACCCCTTGGTTGGGTCCTTCCCGGAGGGATATCTGGCTAGTCCTGTGTTTCAAGACTCTTAAAATGAGGCTCCACAGGCTCTTTTTTGCCTATTAATATTTCCCAGGGAGCAATGCACCTAAGATTTCACTGCATTGAGTGCTTTAACCAGCAGCCAACAATGTTATCTTTGGCTGGTCTCCCTGAGATCAGTGATCTGTTTCCAGTATGGTCCTTTATAGTAAGGTTGTATTACCACGTATGCATTCAGAATGTCCACATTCCTACCTGAATATAACTCAATGTTGCAATATTGTAAGACTATTGGGGGAACAAATGGGGGTGTGGTGTCCACAGTGTTCAGTGGAAACACAGTCTAAAAGTCCTCATACAACTTATACTTTCATTGGCTATTTCCGATGTTCAAGGCGAGATAGGCCGCCATATATGGTTTATGGGGCTCTCCCAAACAACCTCTGATAGATGAGGTTTGTGAAGATAGGGGTCAGGAGTGACGGAAAATCATGGATGTTGATCCAGGGATTATTCTGATTGCCATTTTGGAGTCCGGAAGGAATTTTGCCTTCCTCTGGATCAACACAGTAGGGTTTCTGTAGGTTGAACTTGATGGACTCTTGTCATTTTTTAACCTTATTAAGGGTCCTACTAGACTAAGCGATTTTTAACGATTAACGATAAACAATTGCAAACAAGAGGTACGTGAAAGCGTTCACCATATTACACAGAACGATAGTTGTTAGATCATTACTATGATCGTTTACCCTATTTGATCACCGCAAACAAACGGCCAATTTGGAATTACTACGAACGAATGTGAAATTACAGCGAACGATTAGCGGAAGATTAACAATGATTTTAGGTTCAGCTCAAAAGATGCGATCAACGACACGTGAACAATTTTTCGATCATTGCCTGCATTCACAAAAAACATTTATCAATTAAATGCGAACGATGTAACATTGTTTTGCACAATAACCATCCCCTGTAATAGGGCCCTAACTATGTTACTGCCTGACCCCTTTGTTCTCAGAGAGATAAGCTATCTATGGAGAGGTCAGGTAGAGAACGGTAGATAATTATGAAGGTTTATGGTCACTTTAAGGCTATGTTCACACTACGTAAAACTACGGCCGTAGTTCTCGTCGCAGAACTACGGCCGTAGTTTTGAGTGGTGGAACATAGCCTTATTTTCAATGGGATCCCGTCCGGAGCGTACACACATCGTATGTGCGCTGGCCAGGATCCCATGCGGCGCCGGAAAAAACTGACATGCCAGTTTTCTGGGGCTGGAATTCAGTGAATTCCGGCCGCAGAAAGACCTGTCAGTGCACACAGTGAAGCAAGCGGCTCCGGACGCTCGCTTCACTGTGCGCTATGGGAAGCTCTGATGCAGGCGCATGCTGATGCGCCCGCATCAGAGCTCCGCGGCCAGAAAGATCACCTGGCCGGTACTTAAGTACCGGCTGCTATGATCCGGGTACAGACCGGCCGTTCCGTGACCTGGCGGGGTCACGGAACGGTGGGGTGTTCACGTAGTGTGAACATAGCCTAATGGTTTAGTGGAGCCAATACAGATATTATCTGAAACCAGCCCAAGAGTGGATTAACACACAGGGCTTTTTTGGCTAAATGCCACTGCCATTTTTAATGCAGTTTTTTTAATCAAAGTCATCAATGGATTCAAAGGGAATTTAGAATACAAAGGAAGGACGTACATGCTCTGCTGGGTCCCTTTGTGACTTTGGCTAAAAAAAAAAACTACGTCAAAACTGCAGTGACGTGTTTCCCCAACTCTAAAAAGTTATACAAAAACCAGATCAGAAGAGCACAATATTTCCTTTATTATCCTTTGACTTTTTGATGTCTGCCTGGCACCGAATGCAAGCAAAGGAGTGCACATAAGGACATAGCACAGAACTGACAAATTAGCATCGCTCCACAAGGAAGATTGTCATGATCAGTCAGCCAGCAATAAAACTATTGTATCGGAAGGAGCTTCTCAAACTTTATGGAAAAATTAAGATTCAGCTTTGTAGAAACTACATGCACATATAGCAATTCTAAAGTATTGATAACATTATCAATAGTGTTCTGACAATAACCTGCTGGGCCGAGGAGCATTTCACATCCTCCCAGTGCTGCCCTATAAATCAATGGTAGCCTGAAGGAAACAAACAACAGACTACCATATATATGCTAAAAGCAGCCCTGGAATATATGATTTCAATGCTTGCTTATTAGTCCATTGGGCAGTCCTACTCAGTGAGTAACAGTCTTTGCTATATGAGTAAGCTGTCCACCATTGAGTGAGATCTCTTAATGGACTCCCGAGACCAGGGGTTATGTAATTCAAAACCTACAATAATATTCTTGTACGTTTATCACCAAAAGTATGTTTTTTTTCTGCTCTGAATAACTAAACTAATAATAGGATATTATGGGATTGTAATATCGAAGGCCCATCCTGGTACTAGGGCCATAGCTCACAGCATCTCATTCTCATTAAAGTAGTTGAGACTGAGCTGCAGTACCAGGCACTGCCACAACCACTGGTATGGCACTGTGCCTGGACAGACAATGACTGGTACAAACTGTCACGCATGTCCCCGCTCCATTGTGCTGTACTTGTCCATCTATAAACAATGAATGGAGAAACCCACCACTCTATTTAAACAGGGGAGTCAGGGCTCCATTATGGAGATGGCAGGTGGGTTGGAGGTTAATAGTCAACCCCCATGGCCTCACACTTATTACATATACCAGTGATGGTGACAACCGAAAAATATTGCTTTGGCTGCCCAGGTATGATGGGAAATGTACATTTGCAAAAGCTAGAGGGCCAAAAGTTTGCCAGCACTGCCCTATACTGTGGATATGGTTCTAATTTGACTCAATTAAATAATACAATAGACTGTACAATCCTGATCAAATATCCTATACCCAACACCATTTCTTTCTAATCTCCTTTGTTGTCTATAGACCTGGAGGTGCTGGATCTTATTGAAGAGATCCAGCTGTGTATAAAGTCTGGCAAGGCTCCATGGGTAAAAAAATATGCAAATTAGTTCTCCATAAGCAGGAAGAAACTCTCTCTAGTGCCCTCTGTAGGTATCTATCGGGTAAGTCAATATCAATAAGGTTTGAAACAACAGCTGACTACAGACAGACGGCTCTTCCTTTTGGAGAAGATAATAAGCCATGTCCTGTTTTAAGCCTATAGTTATATAGTATATACTGACAGTTGTCTTCCTTCTGATGGAGAGAAGATTTGCTACACATGCCATACACATAATAGACGCTATGCACTACATGGGCCCCCATGACTAGCCACGCAATAAATCCGCCACCGGTTGACATAAAGGGAGCATCCAGCCATATTTATCTCGGGCGGGAGCACAAGCAATGCTCCATTCTAACATGTGTCTATTTATGGGACCTGCGATTTAAAAATGTGAATTCTCTGCGAGTAATCTAGAAGCCGGCAGAAAGGAAAGGCATTGAACGCTTTCATTTTGCAAGGGCAGCAGAGAGATAAGAAAGCTACTGAAGGATTCAAATCATCTTTTTTCAAAGCTAGAAGCTCTTTTTGAGGCATAGAAATACTATGTATTATAGCATGTATGGAAAACTTTCATGCTGCTATCACCCCCCATAAAGGTATAGTATTCCCCCAGACTAATAAGGCTTCTTAGAAGTCCGCACTACAAAGAATTTTTTAAAATAATGGATTTTTTTCTTCTCCTCCACGCTTTTTTATTTTATTTCAGCATTTTATTTCCTCCGCCGCAGCTTCATCGGGAGGGATCAAGGATGTGTAATTGGTACGGATCTCTCTGTGTCAGTTTCCAGCTAGGGCTCAGACACGGTGCTTCGAGACTGAAAGGGCTGGTGGGGAGGGAAGGAAGTCTGACAACGGAGAACAAAGTTTATCTGGCAAAAGTTCTAGAAAGTACAAGCAGCACAGATTCGGAACATGAATTCTGACAAAATCCCCGAGGAAATTTGTCACTTTCTCTGCAGCTTGAGATAGCGAGCCTGTGGGTCAAGGATAACAAACAGACAGCGGTGACGGGGCACAGAGATGAGCGTTCTAAAATAAGCTGATATAAGTAGAAAGAGCTCCGCTATATTCTGCCAAGATCCAGGTAGAAGGTGAAGCTGCAACAGACTTCAATATTCACATCCATTCTCATGGAATTGACCAAAGTAATTAAAAGAATCTGCAAAACAGCGCCACACCTGTCCATAGTTTGGTACTGCAGCTCACTTGACTCATGATAAGCTGCAAAAAAAAAAAAAAAAAAAAAGAAAGATCTTTTTCCATATGGTATTATAAGAAAATGACGGATTCTGTATTGGCCATACAAACACTTAAAGTGACTCTCCAGTCAAGGGCTCAAAATGATATGTAAATCACTATCTAAGGGGGATGGATCCCAATGGCCGTTGTTTTTAAAATAATGACCATTATTTTATCATGACAGCCGTAAATATTGATCATGGCCATTTTTTGAACATAGCCATAGTATGAGGGAATCTGGAGGGTCATCTTCCTTACATTTAATGTCCCTGGCTTCATTTGGTATTTATTTCTATTACAAGAAAAAAAGGCAGGATTACAATTAAAGTTGACACCAGTATATACACAAGACAGGATTGGGCCAGTTATGATAGGTGATAGTCATTGCTTCCCCACCCTGCACAATTACTTTTGCACAGGGCAGGAAGCATTCCTAAAAAACTTCCCACAGAAGTCAATAGGGTCCTCTGCAGTCTATTGTTCCTTTATGGCAGAGATGGGGAACCATCGGCTAAAGCTTTGACTGTCCAGGCATGATGGGAATTGTAGTTTTACAACAGCTGGAGGGTCATAGGTTCCCCATCCCTGATTTATGGCGTCAAATGCTCTAGCTCTGGAACAGGGAAAGGAACAAAGAGGACAAAATGAGAGATTGGACTTCGTGTGAAAGAAAAGTGGAGGCTATCACAGTCTGTGCCGTTCTGTTTCTTTAATCTAATGGCTGGAATACAATGGATTCTCATGGATATTATTTCAGGCAAGAAAATAGATGTCTACCCTGCGAGGGCGATAGGTGATTTTTTAATAGATCATTTATAAGGGGGCGACTAAATTGTTGCAGGGTGTAAGTCGAGGCAAGGCCGGGTTATGGAAAAAAAATATAAATAAGTGGAATATTAAGATAATTAAATTCTGTCTGGCTGTTCTGACATTTCTCAGCAGTACTTCAGGAGGGATTAATTACTGGGCCAGCGGTGTGATGACAGCCGCTATTAATGCTCTGCCCAGGCTGGGAGGGGCCCGCAAGCTGCCATTCCATAAATCAATGTTTTGCTGAAGAAGAGAGAAGTTTTCTCGGCATCCACCTTGTTTGTTTAGAAAAGCAGCATTATTCCTAATTAATGAGGCCGTCACGGCGGATTGTCAAGCCTTCTGTTTCTGGCTCAAAGGCTGACGGCACAGGAGATTGGCTGGAATTTGTTATATCTTCCTATGCATGCTACCCGGCCTCTCCGACGCTAACGGAATCCAATCTATTCTTTCCCTTTTTAAGATGGTTAAAATTCAGAAAATTAGACAGATTTATCTATCAGAAGCTCCCATATCGCTGCCAAGAAGAAGTTTCGGACGGCTTGTTGGTGGACATGTAAATGAGGGATGCATCAATGGAGATTACATGAACTCCTGACTCGGTGTCATGGCAGGTGACATTACACAATGAATAGCGTCGAAGGAGATGATTGTTAATGCGCTGCTCCAATTACCAGGACATAATTACTAGGGACATCGCAGAGGACATTGATGAAATCGGGATGGAAAAATGATGTCACCTATGGCAACTTAGCCGATGTTCATGTCTGCCGCCTGATGTGGTTTGGGAAAGGGGGGACCGGTTGCTAAAGATTACAGCAAATTTTTTTTGCTTGTTGCTTATCTAAATAGGATGAAATGAAAACTATTATTATATGTTGCTGAGCATCGTTATTATAGTATCACAATAAACTGAAAGTCACAATGGGCTTAAACAGGCCTCAATCTTGTGACCCTACTGACATCCAGGTAAATATAGAGATGGATGGACATAAAGATTGTTGTGCCCAATTTACTGCCATATTGAGTCTGTATTGTGTCCGCATTGATTTTTTTAAGCTCTTTGTAGTGGTCTTGCTTTTTCGCTATATTTTATGTATTTTTCTCCTATTGCTCAGCCGCAAATATGGATCCATTACAGATGTTTGACTTCAATGGCTTCAAAGGGGAAGAACAATATATATTTCATATGCGAAGAAAAAAAAAAAGAAAAGCATATAAATAACTGCACTGACCAATATTAGCTTTATTCTCTGGAGCTTAAAAAAAAATGAAAAAGAAATAATGATGAAAAAACATTCCTGTGAATATATTAAATCTAAAAAAATTTTGACTACACTTTTGTTCTGTTCTAAAAATAGGTTTACTTCCTTAACCGCATGCAGACAAAGCCTCTGCTAAAGATGAGAAAAAGAAAGAGATAATCAATAGAGATGAGCGAACCTGGAGCATGCTGGAGTCCATCCGAACCCGAACTTTCGGCATTTGATTAGCGGTGGCTGCTGAAGTTGGATAAAGCCCTAAGGCTATGTGGAAATCATGGATATAGTCATTGGCTGTATCCATGTTTTCCAGACAACCTTAGAGCTTTATCCAAGTTCAGCAGCCACCGCTAATCAAATGCCGAACATTCGAGTTCAGATCGACTCGAACCCAAACCCGGTTCGCTCATCTCTAATAATCAACCTAAGTATGGCTCCTAGAACGCCAGACCATTGGCTGCTTATGCCGGGGAAAGTCATGTTTGGCCATATATTTGCCTTGTAACAAAGGAATGGCTAATCATGTAATACATGAGTAGGCCTGATTGACTGGCTGGAGAGCTACTCTTACTCTGGCTAATAGGGTAGTATCCTGAGTGGGGTACCCAACTCTAAAGCCCTTATTACACGAGGTGATCAGCAAGAGCAAGTGTGCGCCGACCTGTCATGTCAGCACTCATTTGCTCCTCGTTCCCCGCGGCATTACACACGCTAACAGTGAACAAGTAAGAGAGTGTGTGTGTGTGTGGGGGGGGACGCTGATTACATCGTCTGGGCAGCCCATAGAAGAAGATAGTGGTGGTCTGCCGCCGATAATCGCTTAGTGTACTAGGGCCTTAAAGTGTCTTCATGCCAAAGATCATGTCTGATTTCTACTTCCTGCTTCGTTCCTGTCACACAGGAAATACCTATTCAGCCAATCAATGGCCAAGATGGACAACCACTGCGACCAATGATCAGTGGGTACTTCCAGTGTGTTGAGATGGAACCAGGAGGCAAGGGTCATTGGAGACCTGATGAGTGGCAGACTCAGGATCAGTGACAAGAATAATGTTTATTTTTTTTAATAAGCCAGTATGCCCTTTTAAAAAAATATTTATCAATTTGGACAATCCATTTAAGAAAAAAAGGACCTTGTGATTGTTTATTCCTATTCTCTAGCCATTTTCCAACCCTGAGGAAATATAACCCTCAGACTGGTTCCTTTTCTTGTTAAATATGGAAACAGCAGAGACTATGAACGTTGTATAGGGTCTACATGGTAAGGAAAGAAGGGGTCCAATTTACTGAGGTTCATCTTGTCTTTGGACACTACAGCTGCTCAGGAATTGCCCCTACTACATGTAGTCTCCTCGGGCATTACGGCCAAACACGTACTGTACAATTATCTACTGACCTAGTTTTTTCCAAACAGGAACATACTTTAATACAATGCCCAGGCTGGTTCCTATACATATTGTGTCAGAGAACAAATTTGATCACAGGTTCAACCTTCAAACATTCAGCTAAGATCTTGTCAGACCGCCATATACTCAGATGTGTGTTTTATAGTCTACCACTGTGTATAAAATGACCCCGAAATAAGAACACAGAGAGGCAATCTCCTCTGTTATAATGGCCTAGAACATGTTCAAAACATTGCTTCCCCAGGTGGTAGACACAAAGTCCTGACATGTCAACTTGCTCTTTCAGAAGAAAAAAAGTATAATGTCTGAGTTCTGGTTCCCTTTGATTTCGCAGAAGATGCTAACATTAGACTGCAGCCGGCTCGCTATTCCCGTCTTGGGCCGATTTAGTTGCGGAGAGCAGGTGTGGCTAGCTTTATTGACCTCCATGGTGAAAATTCTGGTGTCTTTACGGTGCCATTTCATTTGCACCTGGTCCGGAGAGGAGAATTTAAAGCAGCGATTCTAAATTAAAAACAAATGTCTGGAAATTGAAGGCTAATTCGGAACAGGTGCATTTTACTGCACAGGCAAGATGCAAAACCAATTTAGATAAATCACTTAATAGAGACGCCTACTGTATAATACATCCACAAATTACGTTACGCGGAAACAGAGCGAAGGTTGTTTTTTTTTTTTTTTTTTTAGAGCGTCGAAAAGAAAATATCAATAGAAAATGAACACATGCTGCGATCTATAATAAGGAAACTCTAATGGTCTGCATTGCCCCTATTAGGTAAAAATGTTACATTGCTTCATTATGCTGCAGTTGGACCCAAGATAATAAGTGTAGGCACAGCTTGTTTTGGCTCTGTTCATACTTCCAAAGTCATTGGGGGGGCTGAATTTGTTTATATTTTGTTTATGTAGTGCAAACATATTCTACAATGATCTACAGATATTGTAATCACTTAAGGCCCTTTTACACAAAGCGATTATCGTCCGTATTTGAGCGATTATCGGCGATAATCGCTTTGTGTACTAAATAGCGACGATCAGCCAACATGTACGATGTCGGCTGATTGTTTTCTTTCAGTGTCTTTCAACATGTTGAAAGACCAACGGTCCAAATAGCAACAATCGGCAGCAGACTGCCCCTATCTTCTATGGGCTGTCCGGACGATTTGACGATGCGCGATTACGGCCCCCCGCCAACATGTAATAACACCGTCAGGGAATGGGGAATGAGGAGAAAGTAAGCGCTGACCTGACAGGTCGGCACTTGCTTGCTCCTGCTAATCTCCCTGTGTAATAGGGGCTTTACATAGGTCCCGGTCCTCAATGAGGCTCAAAGGCTAAATTCCAAGAAATTCCAACATATTAGTATATTTATGGTGTATGGTAGGAAATTGAAGGAGAACATACATACTCCATACTGTTGTCCTTAGTTAGATTTAAACCCAGGATCCAAGGACTATAACAGTGCTAACCACTGAGCCACCATGCTGCCCCTTTAAGATACAGTGGGATCCATTTGAAAATAATCCATTCTAACTACTGTAACTTGGTTCTGTTATAAATTACATCAAACACAAGGAAAGGTCTCCATGTCTATGGGGGGTCTCCCAACATTTGATAATGCTGTGCAAAGTATTTTTGTTTCTAATGAAAGCCATGGTGCCGAACCAAATGTGTCATACCATGGATCCAGATGGTTCGTGACAGATCTCATTGATCGGGGTTCTATCAAGGTTTCTGTCATTTACATGTAAGTGCATTGTACGTTACTCAAAAATGACAGGTAGAGGCTTTGAAAGCTTTTTAACAATCATCTATAATATAGTGTAGATTATAAAAAGTGATTTTAGTCTTTTTTACTATTTTCATTATTTTCTATTAAAAAACAAAACACACACAAAAAAAAAAAAGCTGTTAAAATCATTCACCGAAACATACGTAATAGTTCTGGATAGATTTGTAGGATAAAGTAGTGAACTGCTTTTTTTAACTTCCCATTAAAGAAGAAGTCTGGCAAAAATTTTAATTAAAGTATTGTATCGCCCTCCAAAACTTATACAAATCATCAATATACACTTATCACAGGAAATGCTTTTAAAGTGCTTTATTCCCTGCACTTACTACAGCATCAAGGCTTCACTTCCTGGATAAAATGGTGATGTCACGACCCGACTCCCAGAGCTGTCCGGGCTGTGGCTGCTGGAGAGGATGATGGCAGAGGGATGCTCAGTGTCAATCCAGTGCCCTGTGTCCCTCAGTGTCCCTCTGCCATCATCCTCTCCAGCAGCCACAGCCCACACAGCTCTGGGAGTCGGGTCGTGACATCACCATTTTATCCAGGAAGTAAAGCCTTGATGCAGTAGTAAGTGCAGGGAAAAAAGCACTTTATATGCATTTCCCGTGTATATTGGTGATTTGTATAACTATGGGGGGGCAATACAACACTTAAATAAAAAAAAGTTGCCGGACTTCTCCTTTAAAGAAGTACAGAGTCCCCCTCTCCTGTGTAGGAAAGTGCTGATAACAATAGACTACACTCAACTGCTAAACAAAACCTGGTCCTAATTTATATATCTACATGATGCAACACTGGGGCAGGATGAGATGAGCAGATTGATATGGGGAAAGATTTAGTAGCATTTATTCATGTAAGCCTCTGCTCATTCTGCGTTAAGTAGTCAAGTGGGCGGTCTTACTCAGTAACTGACAGCTCTCTATATACACAGATATCAGATGCAGTCTAATCTGCAGGCATCATGTTAGAGCCAGTTAACACTGAGCAAATTCGTCAGAATTCCATGGTGGAGCTCTCTGCCGCAGAATTCTACCTGCCTTTGTGTCCCATAGTGTCTGTATCCGAGGGCTCCCGCGCCTCTGCTTCCTCCCCTCTCCACTCAAAGAATTGACATGTCAATTCTTTGCGTGGAGAGGGGAATAAACGGAGGAGTGTAAGCCCTCCCATACCCTTCCAGACAGTTTCATTGAATGTGCTCAGTGTGAACTGACCCTTATAGAGCAAGATTTGCTGAGCGAATTTATAGAAATCTGTATAACGGGACATTTATACATATAATTTCCTTTTTTTGGGGGCCAAATAGTCAGGTGAGTGGTATTACTCAGTAGAACCGCCCACTTGACTAATACATTCTGCATAAGCTGAGATTTAAATCAATAAATACCAAAAATATTAAATCTTTTTCCATATAACTATATATAAGGCTTCTTTGCTCCTTTTGCTCTACAAACTGATGTCTACCCATCTGAGTACATTTTCAACATGACAGGACCCCTTTAACTTCCTGTCATTAATCCTATAGATTGCAGTGCCCCGATCCTAAAAGGAGCAATATATTACATTTCACAGTACAGAAAATATTTTATATTTTCATGTCTCTTTAATAATGATTCCCTCCCCACAACTTTTAGCTCCATACACCACATATAAACATGGTACATTTAAGACCTCCATAAATGGAAGATGAGCACTTAGACCAATGGCAGAGAAACAGTGGATAAAGTCAATTACGAGTTAATAATCCCAATTTTGGCATGCACACAAAGCGAACGGCAATGAGGAAAGAATTGGGAATGGCAGTCTTCTAGTTCCTCTAATAACAGCGATTGCAGTGAATTTTCAAAGTCATTTAGCAGCCGAGAGAAGCTCACACTAAACGATGAAATTTTCTAATTATCTCGCAGACAGCAATGTCTCCAGCTCAAGGAACGGATCCATTTGCTCAGAAGCTGACCTGACTGGGGAAGAGATACTGCCAGAAAGCGTATGCAAATAAATGTCATACTCCCGCAATCACGAATGATGGTACAAGTGCACATAATGCCAAGGACAATGTGGCATGAACTGGAAAGTGATTACTTTTATATCATTTTAACTCAACATACTGCATAATATCCTCTGACAACATTTAGACCCGCAGTTTACATTGAGCCAATCAGCGAGTGTCTCCCATAAATCACTCGGATTTTTTCCCTGACAAATTATTGCCACGTGCCTTTTTGTTTCTTAATTTAGTAACATGTATTTTTTTCCGGCACAGTTGCTAACTCCAATAGGCGCCACTAGAAAGCCAACTCTTTCAATTGTAGGGGGGAACTATATACACCTTTTTTTCCCAGGAAGCATTGCATGGTCTATAAGACTCATTGCATTGGCATGGTGGTCTCTCAAGGTAACCATCTCAGACCCATATGCCAGAAGGAAGACCATTGGGAAATTATCATACTCAAAAAGTCAATGGACCCCACAAAATGGCACAAACCGACAGGCATTGTATGTGGTACGTTTCACTATAGATTTTAATTCAGTGCTAGTGTAGGGAAGCGCTAGACAATGGGGACCCTTAACTCAGTTTTCGAGCTGAAAAATCAACTGACATCTCATGTACTGTGTATGGGCCCCATAAAGAAAGTGTTCTATTCAAGACTTTATTGGCAACTCTAGAAGCCAGATCCACTTCGATCACTGGGCTGTCGACTTTTTGTGATTCGGCTACTGTCATGCACACCTCTAACCATCACAATTACATTCTGATCACAATGGTCCAAAATCTACCTCTACTTGGATGCACCAACCCATCCATTCTTGCTTGTTCACACTATGATTCTGAATTCTGAGGCATGTATACATTGGCAACTGTTTAAAATGGAATGCCAACATAAATGAGCATAGACAGGCAGAGATCGCAAGCTAGTCAGGGGGGTAGTTAGGTATCATGGGGCTTCATAGCAAAAAACTATACAGGCCTATACCCCGGTGCTCCTTCTTTCTTGAGAAAGAAAAATGTTACAGCACTGAATCGCAAACATGGCGACAGCTCAACCGTTCATTAGATGCGTTTTTAGCCAGTAGCCTTGATCATAGCTGGGACAGAGAGCGGCCACTTGTGGCTGGAGGAGCAATGCTGCCACTGGCCAATTTAAGTCAGAGCATTGCAGTATTTAACTGTGAGCATTCATTATGAGCGCTCACAGTTAAATGGCCAGATCAGAGTCCCCTTAGGGCAAAGGCCCTGTAGCAGTGGGATGGTCTGCCTTTATGGTAGCTATGCCATTGTAGATAGTGTCTAAGTTTGGATAATTTTACAAGCCTATATGCATTGAGAAGCAGGGATTGCGGCACCTTTGAGTCCAAGACAAAATGCACAAAGGCTCAGCCATATATCTGAATGGAGTTACTAGATGACTATGTTCATGCCATTGAAGATAATGGAGATCATGTCTGTTCTCCTATCTATTTTGACAGGTTGAAGACATACATGTCTATGGAAATGCACAAAAATGTCTGCATTTTGGCCGATATACAGTCATTTCCTGCACTTTTCCATCTCCACATTGGGAAGGGGGGGGGATATACAATTAAAAGAAAAAAACAATCTAAAATAATCCAATAGCTGATGTTAGAGGACCTCAATATAATAATTATAGCACCTATAATATGTCAGAAATTATAAGGAAGGTGGATTTATCAAGTCTTTTAAGAAACACAAGACATGGAGGCGGCCTGTGTAAAGATTGCTTTGGTTGAAGTCCTCGGACAACTGGAGTCATTTAATTTTTTATAACAAAAAAAGCAACAATGTGCTGCAAATTGTCCAATTTCTCCTTAACGGTGTTCCTTTAAGAGTTGGCTGTGTGAATGGTCTAAATGAGTCCTCTGTGTCTAAACCAGCAGTGTTCTGGGTTATTATTCATCCCATATTGATATAATTGAGCCATTTCATAAAGCTCTTTCCTATAAATGAGCCCTAGTCATTTGTCACTGGTAACACAATGAGGTTTTTGCTAGTGTTTTGGAGCATTACGCCTTACTTTAAGGTAAACCGTACAATAGATCTCTCCTCAGGTTTTTTAAACGTTCATTGAGGTCTGAAACAATAAGAGTCCAAGACCGCAAATTAAACCCCCCCCCCCAAAGAAAAAAAAAAAAAGAAACACAATCAAAATATCTCCCTGGAGAACGTCCCAACGCACAAGTGATATCGAGTCGGAGACAGTCACCGGGGAACGTCTACCAACAAGAGCGCTGAACGCCACAGCCTATCATCACTCTGAAAATAGCACTACGGAGGGATGGAGCGCTGCTCTGCTGGGACGCATCATTTAGAATAGGTTCATCTCAAGGATAATTGGCAGAATCCATCAATCCCAGGTGAGCCAGGACCTCCTTGCTCACAGAGGAGAAGTCATTATTAAGTAATGTAAGATCTGTGGATTAATAATGTGCGGTATTAAAAATCTACCACCGCCGTTCTGCAATAGGGTCGTATACTTAGTCAGCTCATACGGCCCATACAAAGAAGCTAAAGTAGATCAAGTAGTGGTAAATTGTATAGGTTCGCCTTTGTTACTTGTTACTTAATCTGGGACATCGAGAGAAGTATCATCTCCTGAATTCCTATCAATACTATTTTTTGACACAGCTAAAGCACAGGGTAAAAAAATAATACAAATAATAAAACCCCATTTTATATTGCTAGGTGGCAAAAACACTTGCATTAGACTTTCTTTAATAGTCATTCACTGAATTAAACTTTGAGCCCAGACTGTGACCTGGTGTTCCCATATACTATGTACTGGTGGGTTCGGACATCAGTATAAAGTATATAGGGTCAACCAACACTTCAATGTGGGTGAAAAGAGGGGTTGGTCTTGCCCGACCCCTTTGTTCTTGGAGAAATAAGCCGCCAGAGCTTGTAGCTGTGGCTTATCCCTCCACATAGAGAACACAGGAACGTTCGGCCAAGCGGAACATCTATGTGTATGGGGAAGACAGGAGAGATGACTGTCAGCCAACAGTTGTTGAAGGTGTATATAGGCCACCTTTACACCCATATTTCTCAATCTGTCTGAAACAAAAATCTTGTTTTACTCATAGCGACCAATCACAGCTCAGCTTTCATATGTTAATGAGCTCTGGTAAAATGAAAGCTGAACTGTGATTGGTTGCTGTGGGCAAAATCAGCCCGATCAGGCACATTGATAAATCTGGACCTTTCTATATAAATCTTACATATTCTAAGGAAATGTATTGAATGTACACTGCATGATATGTGCAATATGTATTAGTCTGTGCACTCTGGAGGCTTCTGGCATCCATGAGGGTTTATAGCGAGTGCTCAACCATGCTGGGGTCTTTTATAATGTTCTGATCAATAGGCTTTAAGAGAATTATCTGTCTAAGCGTATTCACAATTCATCAGTCATACGACAATGCGCTGTCTAAGATTTCAATAATATATCACACTAGTGCATTACTAGGGATGCATTAGGTAATATAATATTCAAAGTAATGCCTAACCATATAATACTGTACAACATGATATCTACAGGCTTGTCCCTGAGATACATCAAGTTCACATGAGTCCACAGCGGATCCATGAGCAATCTGCAGGGAAATCTGTTGGGCTGTCCCAGCATGGCAACATCTATGGTATAACATGGTTCTTGCCACTCTACTTCTGGATCTGTGCCAACACGGCCCACTAGCTCTGCCCGTCACTTGGGTAAATACGGCATGTGGTGGCCAACAACCTTGCAATGTTGAAGGGGATGCATAACATGAAACCATTGGTTGGCACATGCTGACCTGGCTCGTCCCCTTCAAACCTGGACAAAGCTATCAAGCTGTAATGCAATGGACCTAGAAAGTGGCAGGTAGAATTTTTAGATGCTGCGATAACTCCTTTAAAATCTTATCCATTTTCCTGCTACTATAGTCCTCTTTGGGTTTTGCCTGCACAAATCTAGAGGTAAAATCTGAAGCAACCCTGGACTATGTGAATTTACCATAACACTAAGGGCCCTATTACACATAGTGATAATTGGCCGAATATTGTTCTATGTAAAAGAGACAACGATCAGCCGATGGCAACGATCATCGTCTGATAGCCGATTTAGGTTTGGACCTAAAATCACTGGGCGACGTGATGCACGGCTGACGATTGCCGACACACCTGACACCTTACCTCTCCCTGCTCCCGGTCTTCTCTCCCCCGCAGCTCCCGGTCTCGGCGGCAGCAGTGTCTAAGCGGCCTGTCAGCTTACAGGCCGCTAAGACGCTGCTGCCATCGGGACCAGGAAGCTGCGGAGCACAAGAGAGAAGACCGGGAGCAGGGAGAGGTAAGGTGTCAGGTATTTGGGCAAGGGCTGTATGGACATCACTAACGATGTCCATACAGCCCTTACTACCTGATTATCGGGCCATCTAATAGGTCCAATAAATGAGCGCCCAAGAAGATTGGCATTCGTTTACTAAAATGATCGGGCCCGTGTAATAGGACCCTAAGGGTACGTTCACACTGAGTAAAAGTGAAGGAACTCCGCATAAAGCCCCCACCACGGGCTCCGTTCGGAATCCCGCCTTCCTCAATGTGTCAATGCAATGCCTCGGTGGACGCTCCGTGCGGAATTCCACCACTTTTACTCAGTGTGAACATACCCTTACAGAGATAACTAGAGGTATCATAACTAGAAGCGGAGAAGCCATTTTGACCTCAAAAAATATTTCTTCATTGTCAAAACCGAAGATGAGAAAAGCAACGCTGGTTTGTACGGCGCTAAGGAGAAGGGAAATTTCATTGCTTTTGCCTTGTTTGAAGGCCCTTTAATAAGTCACGTTATCACTACAGGGAATAATTGATTTTAATTTAATTTTAAAAAGAAGAGTAAAAAAAGAAATGGATCTTTAAATCAATAGAGCCGTCCAATTTCATTAATTTAATTCATTGCCCAAATCTATGTTCAGTCTTAAATACAATTACATAGCAGCTCTCAATCATCCAACCATATGTTGCCACCATCCCACAAACCTTTTAATGGTATTGCATTAGCATACGGGATTTAATTAGAAAATGCTTGCATTCCATCATCATAGGAAGCCACATGGAAAGTGGTGCACATACGCACCCAACCAGACCTCTGGGTATAGGTTACTGCAGTAAGTCACTGTATATAGGGTCAGGGTGGACTCTGGTTTTGAAACAGTAATGGTTCCTTAAGAGAACAAGGGCCACTGCATTTGCTGACACTTTTGCCGCTAAGCCTTATATTTTACATGGGTTAAACGATAATAATCCCCAATGATGGACATGACCTGTATTTGCAAAATCAATGAGGACATGCTCGTGGCTGCAGATTAGAATGTCACAATGATTTCCTCCGGCAGTCCCAAGGTCCCCACCTCTGACACTATATATAATACATGACTGGTTGACATAAATAAATTTATGATACATCTTCAGCGTGTGTCAAATCTGTGCTAAGTACACTCACGTCCATCTTATTCCACTGTTATAACCTGTTCTGTCGATGTATAATGTCTAAAAATGAACATACAACTTTATCTGGGCACCTTCCGAACCCTATTAAATGATGCCATAGCGCTCCAATTCTTGAGACCCCCAGGTCATACTTGAGAAAGATGATATTTCTATACATAGTAACATAGTTTGTAAGGTTGAAAAAAGACGTTCGTGATTCCAGTTCAGCCTATTATCCCGCCAGATAAAAGAATCCTATACAAGATACTTCAGTCTCTCAGCGATACAGTACTATGACCAATCCAGCTCATTGTAAGAAATAAGTGGGGTACTCACCATCCTGTAATGTGGGTTGAGGGCTTTGAAAATGATTGCCTGGTTTATCTGAAATGAAAGAGCAAATTATATTTCAATTATACATAATACAAGACGAAAATATATAAATGACTGAAACATATTCACTCTATGTGGAAAATAGAGAAAATGAAGCAGCAAAGTCAGATGTCATTGGGGGCATAACCATAAGGGATGGTGGGCATGTGCCCATGAGCTTAGTGTTCTTTTACAAGGCCCGACATGGGGCCGAGCAAGGATGCAGACGAGCTACAATCAGCAAGATCAGAGCTTGTTTGCAGTGCCTTCACATGGCACAATTAATACAGAGTCCGGGCCGCACGAATGATCTTTGTATCGTTTGTGCAGGAAAGAAAACTAAGCAGTGCATACTTACCTAGCATGGTTCTGTGTGATCTTACATCCCACTCTCTGGCTCTCCGGTCCCTGCTGTATCTTCAGGCCGCCTCCTCCTCCAGAATGATTGACAGCTAGAGAAAGCGGCAGCAGAGCAGGACGGGAGAGCCGGAGGGTGTGAATCCAGATCACACAGCAGTGCTAGAAATAAGTATGTATTACTTGTGATCTGGAAACTGACAGTACAGATATATGCATATCCATGTTGTTAGTTTTCCTTTACTATAGGTCGTACATCCACAAGAAGATGTGCGGTCAATACCAATAAATTTTAAAGCATTACAAAAAATGCATTTAGCCAAGGATCAGGTGTTTTCCCGCTCCTCAGCTGATCGCTGTCACTTTTACACGGGCCGATCTTTGGCTGAAGGAACATTTTTAGCAACACTCCTGAACAATAATCGGCCGGTGTAAAAGGACCTTTAGTGTCAGGGGTGACAAAATTGATAAAGTTGAAAAAAGTCCATCAAGTTCAACCTATAACCCTACTGTGTTGATCCAGAATAAGGCAAACCCCCTTATGAGGCAGATGCCAATTGTCCCATACTAGGTGCACCAACATGGAGACGCAACGTGTATCTGAAAGTTAACAGAACTCTACAATGCTCTATCTAATGTCAGATAATGGGCACTTGGCAATAACATAGACAACTGCTACCTGTTGTGTAGAAAATCAGCCTAGCAATCAGTTAATATGTAGGTAGTAATAGCAATAACCAACATACAAAACATAGAAAATGAACCATTATTCTGTAAGGGTAAAAATATGTGTTCTTTCTGTGTTTAGAGCTCCCCAGCAGGAGGTTATTTAGCAGATATTCTATTCTAAGCCCTGGACGTACGTGTCTGAAAGTCCAACTGGTCAGACGGCAGGGGTGACACAGCGGAACGAAATAATATCTCTACGTGTGAAATCTAAATTGGTGGGCAGTCACACTAGACAAACACTCCTATACAATAGAGGTGATTAGAAATAAAAAAAAATCATTCTAATAACATACTGTGTATCAGCACTTAAAATATCACTCTCTGGGTCACGTTACCACGAGGCGCCGCTGATCGGTGAACCAAGACTAGCAATGCGGTTAGAAAAAAGAAATAAAAAAAAAAAAAAAAAAAATTCTATGTTTAACAAAGCGAGTAGATATTTGATGCCATATTTCATTATTACCTTTGAAAATGCTAAGTGAGGTATGCTCTACCTACTGTGCAAAAAATAGAAATCTAAGGATGGACTGCTGGTTTAATCAGTCTTATTTGGACTTATCCTATATAAAGCGTCGGAATAAGAAGGAAAAAAAGCAGACATTTGCATATTGAGAATATTGTGCAATTGTTACTGGCTGTAAAGAGATATGGAAAAGAGAGAAGCGAGTGGGGTGGGGGGGACGCCAGGCATTGTGCCAATGCACAGTCACTCTTATATTATGATCAAGTGATTATTGAAGGCAGGAGGAAAATAAATATTTCTGGCAGATATTAATCAGCTATTTAAGAATTTATTTGCCAGCCAGGAGGCGAGATAATGCCGATATCATTTTTAATTGTGTTCTCTTTTCAAGCTGCAAACAGGGATTCACTTTTCTATAGTCGAGTTCTGAACTAAAACCTTAATTTCACCAGCAACTCTCAAAGGAACACAATGTATCTCGGCGTCTCCGCTGCGCGTCTATAGAAAACACAGTTACAATTTCCATTATGTGACGCTTATATTTGGTGGGGAATTTCATAGAGAGAAATGAGACGTAATGACAGATGCATTATTAATGCACTTATTTCCCAGCAGCATGACGGGAGGCTGTTCTACGGTACTTAATACTATTTTGTCTTGTGACATATCCGCCTAATGCAGCTCCTGGAAGTCCCTTGTTGGAGAGGGATATGCTTGTAACTGTAGATTATACAGAAAATAAGATGATTGGTCCCAAATAAAACATTGATGGGTTTCTCTATGCTCCTGGTCATAGGACACGTATGTGCGTTGTCGCCTCGGGAGCGGGGCACCGGCACTACAAGAAAGATGAACTGAAAATGTAGAGGGATCTGTCAAGAGTTCAGTTCAACATTTCCCTTTTTCAATATATTTATTTAGTGAGTTATCCTGAGACTCGTAAGATGGGGAGAACTAGCTGTTCGGTGGGAGTCTGACCACTGAGCGTTTCATCAATCACAAGAAGGAAGGTCAACTGTCCCAGTTGTCCCCTGCGTGAATGGAGTTGAGGCATACATGTTTGTCCCCCGCTCCATTTACTGTCTACGGTTTGGCACATGGCAAATTTTAGAAGCCCCTTAGGAAGTGAAAAGTATGATCTGTGGGGGTCCCAGCAGTAAGACCCCCATTGATCTAATAGTTATCCCCTTTTCTGTAGATAGGAGATAACTTTTTATCTTGGGATAACCCCTCTAAGAATGATTTTTAAAATATGGGTGGACATGATACGACATAGTCCTGAACCCCATCTAATCCCAGTTTGTCAGAGCCAGGCATCTGCCACTGAGGTTGGGTTCACATGGCTTCCATTTGATGCACTGTATGCACTATGAAAAAAAAAAAATCTCAACAAATAGAATAAATGGAGGCTTTGGTGGCTGCCCAACAATGGCATCCATCGCCCTTAGAATAATATTATACACATTGAATAGATTCCTGTATAGCCTATTGGTGAGGAAGGATGTTGTTAGGCCCTGTCTGACGCATTGGTCACCCATAGGTTATTATAGCATCTGTTTAATGCGTATGTCATGAAAACACTTCTTTCGATGGATGCTTCCACTCGATTCTTTTCGAGTGGAAGAACTGGTAGGCTAATATGGCATCAGTTTAACATATACATTACTTTTTACACAATACATCCATAGAAACAGTATGGTCTACTACTCTTTTCCATCCCTAATTCTTAGTTAATGTATATCGGCCAGACAAGGGACAAAAGGACACCCTTTTAGCCTCCCTCTGACTGTTGTAGTCATATAGAGATGTGTAGCGTATTTCCCCATCTACACTCTAAATGGAGGAAAAAATGCAGTAATTACCGATCCGTACTGATGCGTTTGTTGATCCCTCGCTGTATACATATTATAAGTAAAGCATGTACTTGTGAAGTGTGCATGATAAGATGACTGCACAGTTAAGATATTTCACTGGCACCAAGCATGACTGCACTTATAGTGCTGCTGATCTGTCAGATAGCTGGATAGCCTCTAGGCTAATAGGAGTCTGCAATGACATTTGCCAAGGACTCTAATATTCATTCAGTACCCCATTACTGTTTTAGCTTGCCACATACCCCTATGATAATCCTTGCCCCAAGCACCAACATCATTGAAGAAAGTTACATAGCATGTTGTTCTACACAATATTGCAATGGGTGGAAGTAGAGAGAGTGTTGTCCAGGCCCCAGCACCAAACATAAACAGACCGTACTTACCTCCCTCGCTCCCCCACAGTCTCTGTCCCAATCTCCAATTTGCTTTACTTTCTGGTTCTGGAGTTGGCAGGAGACACTGCCATCAGCCAATCACTGGATGAGGTGGGACACTATTGTGGCCAACGATTGGCTGAGGGTAAGTGTCTCAGGACGACCTCAGCACCAGGAAATGGAGCACAGTGGAGACACAGCATTGCTGTGGGCAAGAGAGGAAGCTAAGCACTGTCAGGTTGCGTCCCCCCCCCCTCCCCCCCCCACACACACAGCCTGGGTATATTTATCTAAATAAAGCTTTTACTGGACAACCCCTTTAAGGACACCCTTTTTTACCTACTATACTAAGATCTGGCCAACCTGAATCTGAATAAGCTTTGGGCCCTCCATAGCAGCTGGATGAGATACTTGTCTCAATGATACATACACCCTCGCTCATGTAGCTCCAGTGCTATAGCATGACACTGCTTTACTTGAAGTGCTCCCTGACGATTTGGGGACATTAGTTACTGTATTCCGTGAACAACTAACAGGAATATTGTTTTCTACATCTATAAAAGTATGTTGTTGTTGATCAGGACAAAGGAGAGCTAAGTGCTTGTTTGCTTAAGCACATATACCATTAGACACAATGTCTACCAATATGCCGCTAGGCATAAATACATGTTCTGATACAAACTCTCATAAATAAGGTCTGTCAATGCGATATGTGAGCCCGTCTATAGAGGGGAATAGTTTAGTATTACACAACTACTATCATAAGCAGCAACCACTGTAAGTCTAATGGTGGCCATACACATTGGACAGAAGTAGATTAATGGTTAAAACCCCACCTGATGAATGATAGTCTGCAAACACAGCCACACATTGTGGTTCACAAAAGGTCAAACAAGCCATATTTAATCAATAACACCGGGTGAAGGACACACTGGGAACATTTGTTCCAGAGAGATCGTTCCATGAATGACAGATCATTCACCTATCGGCTTCAAATTTAGAGGGTTTTTCAGGATTAGAACAAAAATAGCTACTTTCTGGCAAAACAGCGCCACCCCTGTCCTCAGGTTGTGTATGGTAATTTCAATTGAGCACTATTTACTTCAATGGAAAAATTGAAGAAAGCAAGCAGACATTTTTTTTCTAAACCTTAATAACCCAATAGCCTTAATAGCCATCCACTCAAACTTAAAGGGAACCTGTCACCCCCGGTGACGGGGTGACAGGCTCCCAACCCCCCGTTAGAGCACCCTATACTCACGTGATCCCGCCGGGTCCCGCTTCTGGAGATGGTCGGGTCACGGAGATATTGGCGCCCGAAGCCCGGCGTGCACGCTCCTCAGATGAGTCCAACGCTCATAGAGAATGACGGAGCGCTGGACTCTCCTGTCATTCTCTATGAGTGTTGGACTCATCTGAGGAGCGCGTGCGGGGGTGACAGGTCCTCTTTAAACAGTGTGTGAACATAGCCTTTTTGTGTTTTCAATCCACTCCTGGTTTTGGTTACAAAATCTGAGCAAAAACACTGTGTGGGAGCATAGCCTTAAAGTATCACTGTTGTTTCTTTTCTTTTTTTTCTTTTTTTTTTGGCAGAAATCATTAGTACAGGTGATTTTAGAAACTTTGTAATTGGGTTTATTAGGCAAATATGCCACTATCTGCAATGAAAAAGTCCCCCCCTTCCTCCTCTCTCTCATTCACTGCTCATTATCTAGAAATCTCGACTGGTTTACATCACTCGAGTTCAGTCTAACCTATGGAGAGGGAAGGGCAGAGGAGGGAGATTAGTTGGCAGCAGAGAGCAGAGAACAAAGGATTACACAGCGGGACCTGTATAAAAGCTGCTATTCAGAGGTCAGAGAGGTCAGTGCTGCCCTAAGAGGAGATAGCCTGGTGATGTAGCTGTAAATTAACTCTTTGTTGTCCTGTTTTGGTGCCTCATCTCCCTCCACCCCTCCCCTCTCCATAGAAAACAATGAAGACGGGGGGGATTCAAACTGCTTTTCCATGATACAAATGCATATTTCGGCTAGTAAACCCCAACTACAAAGTTTCTTAAAATCGCCTGTACTATTGATTTCTGCAAAAAAAAAAAAAAAATGTAAACGACAATGACACTTTAATGTGTATGGGCACTTTAATGGGTTTTTGGCAAAACCCCTTTTAGTCATGTCTCCCACTCAGGATTTTATTAGCCAGGGTGTTGAGCAGCTATACAACACATCTATTACTAAAGAGAACTGAACATATCAATGTGCTACATGGATATCCCATTGATTTCAATGTAATGCTTTATTTCCCCTGCAGTGGCGCTGCAGGGAGATTGATCACTTGCCAGATTCCATCAGAGTTTACTGCTCTCTCTTTCTCTCTCTACACACAGAAAGATAGATAGATAGATAGATAGATAGATAGATAGATAGATAGATAGATAGATAGATAGATAGATAGATTTATAGATTTCCTGGATCTTATACAATGTTATATAAAATATTCAGCGACAGCCAACACTCTCTTCTCCAATATACTGGGAGAAACATGATACTCCAGGTGGGACCACCTTTCATTAGAACACACGACAGTAGAGATGCTGCATTACTAAATTATTTTGATGAACACCAATGAAAAGGCAGATACACTAAGCAATGACATAGTAAACACATCAATAATGCACATCTCATTTACTTTACTGGCTTATGCAACAAATGAAATCTTAATATGAGTGGTATGCTATAGAAAATCTGTGGCCAGACCATACAGTCACATTAGGCTCATCTTACAGATGATCTTTGGAAATACCAAAAGCGTAACTAACTACAGTCACGCTGATGATGGGGGGACCTACAAAAGTGAAGGGGTCATTCAAATCAAACAATCATATCAAGGCATGACCTATGTACTCTACAGGGGTCAAACTCGAGTCCCTCCAGCTGTTGCAAAACTACAATTCCCATCATGCCTGGACAGCCAAAGCTATAGGTTCTTCCACCTGGGGTAATAATTCTGCCCCCAAATTCTTGGTGATAGAGTTTCTCATCCATGCTGACTCCCCATTGGAGCCTCATACTCTACTCGGGACACAAGACCAGCCAATCGCATTCTATCCCATGCATATTGCTCTGCTAGGGGCTGCAATCAGTCAGTTTTCAATCATCGCTAACTCTAAGGGTCCATTTACACTGAAGGATTATCCGCCAAAGATTTGAAGCCAAAGCCAGAAACAGACTATAAACAGAGATCAGGTCATAAAAGAAAGCCTGAGATTTCTCCTCTTTTCAAATCCATTCCTGGCTTTGGCTTCAAATCTTTGTCAGATAATCTTTCTGTGTAAATGGACCCTTAAAGGTTCTTGTTTGGAAGCATTACATCTACCATAGGTATAACAACAAATATATAGTCACTGGAAACCACTTCTCAACATCTTACAACAATATCTGCCTGGTACTAAAACGTGACTCTATCTGGACGTCAGATCTCTTGGCTCCAATACGGCAATACAAAAACTGCCCAGCAGAGGTCCTAAATCGCTATAGGTAAGGAGATCCTACTGTATTGTTCCCAACATCGAGTCAGGGACTCATATGACTGTGTATGATGGAGTAAAAGGAGGTTATATAAATATTTGTATGTGCTTTTCATGTATGGCGTCAGTTGCTAGAGTTCAATCATCTATCCATTGCATTTTACTTTTAATATACTTTGAATATGCATTTTATGCATTAAAGAATGATCCTATTAATCTAAGCCCTTTCCCATATGTTCTATAGGGGGGATCATAAAGACACTGGAGATAATACGGCTATGACAATATAATCTAAATAGGACCCTAGTATTTCCCACAAAGCAATATATAAAAAATATATGATATTAATATGTTTTGCCCCAAATGAGAAGCCAGAAATATATATGCATTATGGTCCCATGGTGATCCTAGGCTTAGATGGCTATACAATAGTGAGTCACATTGTGAAGATTCATTCACACAACATGTGATTCCTGAAAGGTTAGCAAAGAGCAAGCTAACAAGTCTGCAATTAATAGAATGCCTTTAAGATCTCGTGGTGTACAGGGCGAAAGAAACTAGGTCAGTAAACCAAGGGTGGAAGCACCTCCCATACAGAGCTAAAAAAAAAAAGACACAACGGGTATAATGAGTGGGATTCGTAAGTCTCAGCACACACACACACACAAGCCATGAATAGTTTCCAAGAGAAGCAGGCAATGAATGAGCAATGATTTATCTGACCCTGGAGTATTGGTCACATTCACTCCCCCATAAACCTCTATTGCACAATGCTTAAATACTCAGAATGGTTGATGGGCTTTTGGCAGTGGCCACACCTACAGTTATTGAGGAAGAGAAGAACTGCAAATCCGAGTGTCGAAGTGGCGAGTAGGATGAGGCAAATGTTACATGGGATCATAAAGTAGCGAACCACCAGAGAGACTTTATGTTGGTAGATCCGGTCCCGCTCAGAGGCTTGCGCAGGGTAGTGGCAGCCAGTCATGGCAAAGTCTCTTTGGGGGTCTATCTATGGTCTCCACAAAGCTTTCTCCCAATCCAGTTTTACATCCTCATTCTAAAAGTCCTATAGGCTTCAAATATATAATAATGCATCTGTTGCAAAACTACAAAAAACAACCCCAAGTGGTCATTTCCTCAGTTAGGATACCATGTCAGCAAGAGTAAGGCCACGTGTGGTCGAGAAGAACAACAATTTCCTTTTGGCAATCCTCAAGTTCCAAACATACGTGGTTCTCAAACACCTTGGACTGTGTGAGGTTCCTAAATCCCATTCCAGTAAATGCGGAAATAAATAAGGGTATATCCAATGGTGACTACAGATCAGAGAAGCCTCCAGGTAGTAGATGAAAGGGCACAAAAGCCGCGCTGTGTTTGTAGAGATCCCGCTTGGAAATTTATACAACAAATATTCCTTGAAGTTCTCGAGAAAAATCTTTGCATTTTAGATGGGAACGCCGACTCCTGCTGCAAGCAGAACAAAAATCCATTCCAAGATGTGAGAAAAGCAAAGGTGTAAGAAATCGCTGTGGTCCCTTCACTCCCAGATGAGATGGTGAGATTTCCACCTACTGCTGGTACATCACAGCATAGAGGAATTAAGCCTTAAACTTCACGTACTCCAGAAAGCATGGTCTTATTCCAAGCTGAAAAGTCCCTTTCTTTTTCTTATAGTGTGAAAGTTCCTCGTCGATACTTCTTGCTTCTTCTTTCTAACTGACTCCCCGGCAGTCCATTTTATCAGCAATACACAAGTGCCATCCTTCTTCCGATGAAATACACTGCTACTTTATTTTCACTCCCCCGTTCGCCTTCCCCCCCTCTTGACACAGGCGGAGGAGCCCACCCCCTCCGTTAGTGTCACCCCCACTTCTTTTAACACCAGCAACACAGTTTCGTCACTGCGTTCTTCAGTGGTCTTCTCAGGCAGCTTAACAACCACCTCTCAATATCTACCGTCAAGGGAAGAAGAAGAAGAAGAAAAAAAAAAAGAATAGAAAAAGAGTTCAGGCTCCCGTGGCTCATCAAATGCCGGTCCTCGCAAAAGAACGCTCACCCATTCATCAGCCAGGCAGGCACAGAAAATTAAGAGAGAAAGAGGCGAGGGGCAATGTCTTGTGGGGGAGGGCTGGCAGATAACTAGAGTCTCATCAGAAAAATGTATGACAGAGGACCAACGCTCGAAGCTAAATGCAAGCTTACGACCGCACTGTGCCAAGCGAATACAGGCAAGTTTCTGTCTAGGTAAATATGGTCTCACCTGCAGAGCTTCCCTTCAGTACTACGCACGTAGACTCCTCTTTACAGTCATCCCAACGCTTTCGGGATTCACTTCTTTTTTGCCAAGACAGTTGTTGGTTGTAAGGATACTCTAGGACTTTGACAATTCTCCGTTTTCAAGAAGGCTTGGGCAGGATGCTCAGCTTCTCATGCCAGTAGCAAAGTGCTGGGTTGGGAAGGCGGATAGACTCCTGACAGGTCCACTACTCCCACCGACAGTAAGACTGTAAGGGGACTGGGGAATCCGGATGGTGTTAGACTTTCCCCTGTGTTGTTCTGATGACTAGCTCTCTCTGTTACGCTGGGAAAGAAGCAAAAGCCGGATACACTACAGTACTAGACAAAGGGTAAAAGCTTTAGGGAATTCTCTTCACAGCCTCCTCAGGGTCCCTGCATGTGCATACAAAAGCAAAAAGAGGGGAGGGGGCTGAGCTGCTGTGTGACAGGGGGCGGGGGGCATTGCTTCACCAGTGCTCTCCCTCACACAGCGTGCTCCAGTCACCGATCTATCACACAGTGTATCCCATGCAAATGGAGCAGACTGACATGTGCAAACTCCACCAACTCCACCAACATCACTGGAAAACTCTTACTCTGCACAATCTGTTATCTGTGCAATAACCCAATCATCTACCTCACGTCCGTCCAGGAAATATTCATCTCCACAGGGAGCAGCTGTATAATTATAGAGATTAGAACAATATCTTATAACCTGCTTCCTCAGCTGCTCCATACTATTCAGAATTAACATCTTCTGTGAGTCCTCCATTTTCCAATGAAAGTTTAATTCAGTATTGTGCATCCTATCCCCATCTTATAAGGTGCCCCACTGATGATTAGAATAAGGGGAGGCAGTGCTGGTGTAATGTTGTGTCCCTGACCACCCAATTGTGCAGGGAAGAGGAGCTGGCCCCATTCACAGGAATGGGGCCATGATGGATCGCCCTGCATTGCCTATGGTTGGGTTGCACAGTGATACACCAATGCTGTGTCCCATTCTTTCCCACCATCTGTGGGGGTTCCAAAGGTTAAATGCCAGCTAATCATAAAGTGATATGCCATGACTCAATGTGTTACACCAGTGCTGGGTCCCCTTCATTCTCACGGGGGTCCGAACAGCCAAATACTGTACCCACCCATCATAAAGTGATACGCCATGCAAAAAAACGGATGAAAAATGGATGAAATAACTGAAGCATTTGCATGCATCTGTTTTTTCCATTGACTTCTTTTATTAAAGAAAAAAAATGGACCAAAACACATCAATTTCTTTTAGCATATACAAAAACGTGGTCGACTACATTTTTGTGTACGCTAAAAAACGGATGTGTTTTAATCTGCTTTTTGATCCTTTTTTCTTATAATGGAAGTCAATGTGGAAAAACGGATGTACACAAATGCTTCGGATTTTGTTTGTTTTTTTGCATTAAATGGATAAAAAAACGGATTGCAAAAACGCAGTCTGAACCCAGCCTAATACATGGACTGTGTCCTCTCTGTTCTCATGATTGTGGGGGTCTCATTGTGCCATCACTTTAATGACTGAAATGAAACAACATCTTTGCCACCAGATTTCCACCCCTCTTACCATTCTTATAGCTACTCTGTACCCACAATCTGACCCTCCCAAACCGCAGATACCATCAGAAAGCTGCTTTTAACCCTAAGATCTGTTCTGGGGTCCGTTCAACTGGTGATGCAGTTATTGTCATAAAAAGCAACTTTTAAACTGGCAGCCCTGTGTCAAATTGACATGGCCTAGAGTGTGTGTGCCCTAGGATTGCAACACCCCTCCGGCCCTCCTCCCCATCCTCCTCATCACTAGGAAAGCTACCTGGCAGGATTTTTCCTATTCCTCACCTAAACACTGCACAGGTGCCTCAACGATCCAGCTCATGTGCCGTGTTTACACAGGTGATGAATAGGAGAAATTGTTCTTGGTTCCTAATGATGAAGAGGGTGGGGAAGAGGGCAGGGGGGCATTGCAATCCTAGGGCATAGACACTCTAGGTCACACCAATTTGACACAGGACTGGAAGTTTAAAAGTTGTTTCTTAGGACAATAACTGCATCACCTGCCGAACTGACTCCAGGACAGATCTTGGATTAAAAGCAGCTGAGAGTACAGAGTCACTTTAACCAGGACATATTTTTGGGAGAAACACTCATATCTAGTATAATATATCCTAATGCTACAAAGAAGTGTTCTCTGCTTTATGGCTCTCCAGCTATTGCAACACTACAACTCCTATCATGTCCTGATGAGAGTTGTAGCTTTTCCAACAGCCGGAGAGCCATAGGTAAAGGAACACCGCTATACAGACAACCCTGGAGGCGTATAATCCATAGAATCTTATTTAACACAGGCACACGATAGGATATAGCCATGATCTTTGAAGAGTGGTGTAAAAATATATTACTCCTACCAGGAAAACTCTCTGCAAAGGTCTCCCCATGATTTACATTTTACTGTACATTTGTACGGCTGTAGCCTTAATGTTGTCCGCAGTATATATAGAAGGTAATAGATAAAATCCTGACATTTGCTGTAATGTGGAAACACCATTTCCAGGTTTGCCATAAACAATGCGGCTACGATCACATCAGACAAGTATCCTACATACGGTGAATACATCAGCATATCTGCAGAATGGTATAGGAGCATATACCTAAGCGTTCTGTGTCAATTGATTTTAATGGACTGAAGAAAGTATACTATGCCTGGTCCATTTCCGAGCAGCTGAAGTTTTTTTGCAGGTGTCAAAGGTCTCACAAAATACTGTAACTGTATATGCATGAAAATGGACAGAATGTAGTTACTAGTTTACTACATACAGGCTGTTAAAATCAATTGACATGGAAGTACAATGGAGTATATATCCCCCATACTATTCTGCTGGTTGGCCGATGTAAAAATGTATGTAATGATCTTATGTAATTATAGACTAAACCGCAATTTCCTCATATATACAGTACCAGACTACAGCTGGTTGGTGGGTCCACTTTGTTGCCCCCCGCCCCCCAAAATCTAGCATTCAACCAATAAGCTTGTATTTATGGCTCATATGAACATACGAGAACATTGCTTGCAAAGTTGGAAGCTCAAACCAGAAAAAAATGTATGGAAAAGAACATAATGAAGGAGATTTATCAAAGCTGGTGCAAAGCAATAATGAAGGGTTCCCTATAACAACCAATCAGATTCCTTCTTTAATTGCCATAAGGGCCTCTGAGAAATCAGATTGAATCTGATTGGTTGTTTTCACTATCTTTGATCAATTTCCTGCATTACGGCCTGACCCCGCATAGTGCTAATAACACATAGCCCATTCATCACATACAGTAACTATAGCATATCTACATACCCGTATTGATCCCATTGACTTTAGGCCAGGGATGGGCTCTCCAAACCACAACCTGACATTTCCCATTCATAATTAACTAGAAAGCCAGGCCCGGCCAATTCAGTCTTTACTAATTTGATGAGGGTTTTTTTTTTTTTTTTTCGTTTTTTTTTTTGGCTGAAATGATTTGCCCAGCTGCTGGATTTAGTGAAAGGAATAGAAATTGATCCCTTTAATCAACTAAAACCTCGGTTCCAACTAATAGATGGACTTGTATTGACTACAGACGTCTGTCGCTTTCATCTACATCTGCGAACAAAAAGCTAAACAACCCCCCAAAAGAAAAAAAAAACATTTAATAAGGGACCCTACAGGTCTATTATCATTGTGTCAAGAGGTCCTTCTGTCCCAGCGGGGACCTGTAAAATAAAGGCAGCCATGTGCGGACAATGAAATGGCCCAGATAAGTGCGTGTTCAGCTTATCTCCCTCCACTATATATATTCAGGCCAAACACGCTCGCTGTGAATTTGATACAGAAAAAGGCAAACCTCCACGTTTTGGTGAATTGAATAGGAGGGGGAACAACATAGGAACACAATGGAGCTCATTACCCGCTATCTCTGTGCATGACGGCTGCTACATTCAGTACCAGTCACCGTGTCATTATCAGCTGGGCTGGGAGACCTGAGTGTATATCAAGGTTGCATACACTTCTCCATCACTGGCGGAGTTCATTCTAGGAATGGGGGGTTGCTATAATGTGAAAGGACCCCATATAACTCCTGCTGTTCACGCAGGTTTTGCACTTCCATCTATTATTGCTATTACGGAGACATTTTGCAACAATGAACCTACAGGAAATCTTATTTTAATCTCCGAATCGCTGAAAAGCTGTCAAACTTCCAATTTTATTCTTAGAAGGGGGGCAAGGCGTCGAGTCGGTGTATGTAACAATGCACGTCTTCATTTTCAGGGCTTGTCAATCCTGTACTCAGGGGAACGGATTCTCTAATTACTTTCACAAAGGAGAATGGGAGTTGTGGTAAAAACAGCTGAGCCAGAAAACGTGCTGATAAATTCCTAGGTTTAGGCGCTGTTCACACCATGTGCTTTATTAGGATTTGAATGTATATTTATGTTGATTTTTATTCTTGCAATTCTGCTGATTTGAAACATAGCAAAAAAAATGCATGTATGAAAGCATCAGGAAAGAACCATGAAAAAACTGAAAAAAAATGAACCATGTGAACACAGCCTTACCTATAACACATATAGTTAACATATAATCTGGTGGCATTGCCTATTAGCAATGGCGCCCATTGTTAGGAAATGGACCAAACATATTAAAGGGGAACTATCAGCAGGTTAGGAAGGTATGTCTCTCACGTTACACACCGTTGTGTGTGCCTCAGTCCAATGAGGAGCACTGGGGAACCTGTTAGGAGCACTGCCCCCCCCCCCCATAGAACCGATCCGCCCCGCCCCCGGCCAGCCTGCTCCATTCATTACCATTAGAAAAGAGGAGGGTGGGCGGGGGCTGATTGGTGATATGGGGGCGGCCAGTGCACCTAACGTTCTCACCGGACCGTGGAGCAAGAGACTAACTGCACCAGAACTGCATATGTAAGAGACATACCGTCCTCCTTGACATCTGTGCAATAAAGACATATCAGCAGGTAAGATTAGTGTAGCCTGCTGATAGTTCCCCTTTAAGGTTAATGCTTTGCCAAAACTGTGGGTGCATTTTTTGTACTGTAATCTGCATAATACACTCCATAAAATTTATAGCTATAGCAGAGCTGAATTTATATAAGTGTTACCCAACCTGTGGCTCTCCACAGGTCGGAGGTCACTCGTATACAGTATAATTAAAGAGATTTCCTGGATAAAAACTTTGGGGGAGATTTATCAAACATGGTGTAAAGTGAAACTGGCTCAGTCACCCCTAGCAACCAATCAGATTCCACCTTTCATTCCTTACAGACTCTTTGGAAAATGAAAGGTGGAATCTGATTGGTTGCTAGGGGCAACTGAGCCAGTGTCACTTTACACCATGTTTGATAAATCTCCCCCTTTTACCCTATCCAAAAATCACTGTGTGTATGGTGGGGGTTTGACCCCAGGACCCCAACAAATCTAATATATTATTTATTTACTAGAATAATACCACATTGAATATAACTATGTCTTGCCTATAAATGTATGTATAATAAAAGATAAATAGATCCGATTTACTCTAGAAACTCCCAATTCTCCACTGAAATGCCAAGTCATCTGGGATCACTTTAATGATTATTTTTACCATTTTGCTACGTCTGCTATTTTTTTCTCTCCTAAAAGGCTCATTGCCATTCTGGCTGTCGGTATATTAAGTGATGTGTGAATATAGACATGTATGCACACATAACAATAACCACCAAGCACTGAAATGCAAAAGATAATCACATCACCACCACCCTGCTCCTGTATGTTTTATAGATGTGTGTAGTGATGTTTGCTGCGTGAGGCTTGCACTTGTATTACCACAGGGTTATGTTTACAGATGGGATCATTTGTGTACTGACTGTTTACTTACCCCCTATGAATATACATGGCCACCTACGTGTTTGGTATATATATAACTTGTGCATACATTGCGCTGTCAGTCTTCCAGCACACACACATATTATGGTAATTCCTTCCTCCCCCCCATCTTGGGTATTAGCATCACCTAATGCTGCTTTGTTTAGTGTCTTGGTGACACAGACAATACTCCAGGCTCCATATATTCCAGCCGCATAGCCCGCTGTGCTGAGGTCAATTACCAGTCCAGTTGCAATACATGGGTTAAAGACCTCAAAGTGCAGGAATTAAGGCCCGTGCACGTGTCCGTGAACATTTTTATGGTCAGGAAATAGTAATCTGCGTTTCTTCAGCTTCTCTTCTCCGCTGGTTTGGTTGATAGAGTGGCCTCTTGTGGCTGGAGGCATAATTCTGCCTCCGGCCAGAAGAGTGATTGACAGGGCAGGGAGCCGATGGCTCATCACCCAGCGAAACAAAGCACCACATTTAACTGTATGTGCTCCTGATTAGGAGTGCATACAGTTAAAGGGCCAGGTGCAGCACCTGACGACACTTGCCCAGGTGCTGATGCTGGCCCTGGGTGGTTGACAGCGCTTCCAGAATTCTAGCCAGTTTTCAGATGGGCATCTGGAGCTGTCCGAAATACCAAATGTTCCTATAGTGTTTTATGGGGTCATCCGTGACGAAATTCTGGAAGGAAATAGGACATGATCTATAATTTCCTGACCTATTTTCCAGCATGGACACCCTTCAGGTAGAAGGGTGACCTTGTTTAATGGAGTCCAATGGGTTCAGACATTTACCAGACTTGTGCGTATTTATACATGAAAGTATATGGACTCACAAGACCTCACAGTGCATGGACTGACATACATTTCAGGGCAGGGACCTACAAGACCTCAAAGTGCATGGACTGACATGCATCACAGGGCAGGGACCTACAAGACCTTAATGCAGGGACTGACGTACATTATCACAGTATATGGACCGACATACATCACAGGGCAGGGACCTACAAGATCTTAATGCAGGGACTGACATACATCATCACAGTGCAGGGACTCACCTCGCAGTGCAGGGACTGATGTGCAGCTGAGCTTCATAAAGGGTTAAGACTATTTTGATTTTAACAGCAGCTTGTAAGTGAGGAACAAATCTCACAGACTCCAGTCACATAGGAGCTGCTGATCAGCTGTCACACTGTAATAACTTGTGCCAGAATTGATAGATAAGGGAAAAGAGGTGTGAGAGAAATTTTGGTGCCTGTGAAAAGCGAGTGTTGATAAGTAAAGTTTTTTTTTCCTTCCCTTTTATCAAACCACAGGACACATAGCACGTGGGCAATGGTGTCCTGATCACTTCCAGCTCCACTGAGACTGATGTTATGCCAGCTACTCCCTGCTGCCTGTATACCCTCTAGGGCAATACCATACCTACCCCCAGCTGCCTGTATACCCTCCAGGCAATATCATACCTATCCCTAGATGCCTGTATACCCTCCAGGCAATATCATACCTACCCCAAACTGCTTGTATACACACTGGGGCAATATCATACCTACCCCAAACTGCTTGTATACACACTTGGGCAATATCATACCTACCCCCAGCTGCCTTTATACCCTCCAGGCAATATCATAGCTACTTCCTGCTGCCTGTATACCCTCTGGAGCAATATCATACCTTCCCCCAGCTGCCTGTATACACACTGGGCAATGCCATACCTACCCCCAGCTGCCTCTATACCCTCCAGGCAATATCATACCTACCCCTAGCTGCCTGTATACACACTGGGCGGCAATGCCATACCTACCCCAAGCTGCATGTATACCCTCCAGGCAATATCATACCTACCCCCAGCTTCCTGTATACCCTCTGGGGCAATATCATACCTACCCCCAGCTGCCCGTATACCCTCCAGGCAATATCCTACCTACACCTAGCTGTCTGTATACACACTGGGCAATGCCATACCTACCCCAAGCTGCTTGTATACACTCTGGGGAAATATCATACCTACCCCCAGCTGCCTGTATACCCTCCAGGCAATATCATACCTACCCCCTGCTGTCTGTATACACACTGGGCAATGCCATACCTACCCCAAGCTGCTTGTATACACACTGAGCAATACCATACTTACCCCCTGCTGTCTGTATACACACTGAGCAATACCATACTTAATCCCATCTGCCCGTATACACTCCTGAGCAATATCATACCTACCCCCAGCTACCTGTATACTCTCTGGGGCAATATACCTACCTTAAGCTGCCTATGTACACACTGGGCAAAACCATACCAATCCCCAGCTGCCTGTATACACTCTAGGCAATACCATACCTACCCTTAGCTGCCTGTATACACACTGGGCAATGCCATACCTACTCCCTGCTGCCTGTATACACACGTAGCAATACCATATTTAATCCCATCTGCCTGTATACACTCCTGAGCAATATCATACCTACCCCCAGCTGCCTGTATACCCTCTTGGGCAATGCCATACCTACCCCTAGCTGCTTTTATACACCATGGCCTACAAAACCTACTTTCATCTGTTGTATGCTGTATACATTGCAGCTACCACTCACTAGATGTTCTGCACCCAGCCCAGTCACTCACTATACTGTACAGGAGCAAGGACTTGTGGCTTTGACAGGATTCAGCACAATTATACCAAGGGGGATATAAGTCTCATCATCTATTGGTCTGGCCATGTTATTTCAGCCAATCGGGCATGGGATCCATGAGATCCAGCTTGTTCTAGTTTTCCCATGCAAGTTGGCAGTGGGTTGACGTGAACCCACTGACTTCACTGTACCCATGTTAGTTACACAAGACCACTATATATACCTGCTCCATTAATGCACATAAAATCCTTCACTCTCATTTACATAGAGTATAATGTAGCCTATTGTCTGAAGAAGGTTCAGGGTTAATTGTTTTCCCAGCGACCTCAGGTTTACTGCAGTAAATGTCATTATTACACCAAGACAAAGCAAAGTTTATCAGAGGAGTGATCTGGAAGATAATATAAGATGGAACTATATATATATATATTATATAATATGGATATGTTGGTGGAGGGGGGAATTAAGTCTATAGGAACAACGGTGAAGACCTTGAAGATTAAAACAACGATGTTAGAAAAAGACAGAGAACTAAAAGCATCACTAGAGTGAAAACTCTTGGAAAGCTCCTTTCGCTACAACAAATGTGCAGTCACGGATGGAAATGACTTTATTTTTTGCAATGAGCATTATAATAATGTGAGTGCCCCTTAGTGGCCCTGTTGTGTTTTGCAACATTGTAGCTGGGAAGTTAAAGGCAATTTAACATCTGGATTTGGAAATGCTGAAGCGCTTCTGTGACTGTTATGGGGACCTTTGCATCTCCAAATATGCTGAACTACATTCACCATTCCACAGCCGGATGAAGTTTATGGAGCAGCTGCAACTGGCTTCCCCGCCTACGTAAGCTTGTTGGCATATAGAAGGAGAGAAATAACGTTACATTCTACATTACTTGGGGGAAAAGATTCAGTTTACTGCCCTATTCTAAAACTAAAACTTTACTTGCAATGGGGAAAGCGGCATGACGTTATTCACCAAAGCACCCCACACCCTAGATTGGTATTCACCAGCCTGTGGCTGTTACATAACTACAACTCCCAGCATACCCTGACACTTTTCGTCTGTTGTAGTTTCGACTGTTGATAGCCACAGGTTAGGAACATTGCCCTGGATCAGGGGTGTCCAACTCTGACCCTCCAGCTGTTGCAAAACTATAATTCCCATCATGCCTGGACAGCCAAAGCTTTAGCTTTGGCTGTCCAGGGATGATGGGAATTGTAGTTTTGCAACAGCTGGATGGTCGGAGTTTGACACCTGTGCCCTAGCTACACGTCCTCTTGACAGAGAGAAACAGAAGAGGCAACTGTGGCACTGACGTTCCCACCATAACCCGAACATGAATGCAATATACCCCTAAATATCATAATAACTGCCCCCCACAAAAGAAAAAAATTAACAGATTCAGAATAGTATATAGCATCTACAATAGTTATCATCAGCTACAGTATATGTGCTGCTGCATGAAAGCTAAACACATTAAAGGAAACCCATCCCAATCTCATCTGCAGGCATCATGTTGTAGAGCAGAGGGCACTGAGCACATTGATATATATCGTTCTCTGGGACAAGATTTACTATAATTTATCATTTATTCTGATTGGCAGCCTTCCGTGTATTGTTATTTCTACTTATAAAACTCTAAATAACAGATTAGGACCGCCCACTGGACTCCAAAGACCAGAACAATCAATGATTTTGATAAATAAATTATATTTGATAAATAAATGATACAAAATCTTTACCCACAAAAAATGTATATCTACTATCTTCTCGGCTCGTCCTGCTCTATAACATGATGCCTACAGAATGAACTGAATATACAATGTGACATAGAATTGGCATAATCTGTCATCGTGCCCTTACTATGCCCACTTCCAGAGCTGCCGTTCCATTATCTTACCCATCATAGTCATAGCACTCATATTGGTCGTAACCCTTTTAGCTGCATAATGAGTTCAGACTTGCATCAAGCTTTCCATGATAAAATGAATTATCTATAGCTAAGAGTTCTGTGTCATACGCCATGGCTCCCTAAAGACATTACTCGTCGGGCTCTGGATGCAGCTAAAACCTATCATGTATGCATCATGGCATTTTATCTGCACCAGCTGAGCCCCCCATAAAAGTTCAAATGGCAAAGCCCCATCCAATCTTTATAACACAGAGTGGCCATATTGTCAGTGTCTATTACCCAGAAAGCGAGTCTCTCTCTCTGCACATGCATTGTGGATGTCTAATATATATGACAAGCCAAGATAGCCCAACAATAAGACAACAGCCCCCGGTATGTTTTTTTTTTTTTTTTTTATCTTTTGTCAGTGAGAAGAATCTTAAGTTCGTCCAAGTTGGAGCAATTTAATTAGTCCTAAAACAAGGGGAAGTAATTTAATTTCCATTCACAGATTGCTTCCCAAGAGGGAAAAGGGGGGACATTTACATTGTAAAGTGAGACCTTCTCGTAATCTTCCCGGAGCTAAATGCTAACAATGAAATACTCATGGCTATAGTCCACTTTATTGCAGTGCACTAATCTTCTGTAGCTCTAAGAAGGTGTTTTATTCCTATGGTGCAAAGATCCTAGGTGAATGAATGATTTACAAAAAAAAATTCTTCTATGAAAAATTCCAGTCCAGGTTTTGGTGCAAACAACCAATCTCCTACACAAACTATTGATTAGCTTTAAAAAGCAGTTTGCTGGGATCCCCGGGGAGAAGACTTTAGAAATACTCAATTAGGAAACCAGCTTTTTCTTGTGCGATGTAGTGGGTGAGCTTATGTGCTTCGCCTTGTGCAGCTTGTAACAGGGGGAAAAAAACACATGTTAAAGCTTCTGACACGGCAGGAGGAAACGTGTGACATACAGTAGCCACAGACGGAGGTGAAAGGAACACGTTGTAAAAATAGATTGGGGGTTTAAGTGATGGCCTAAGGGGGAGTAGTAGTAGCGCTCGCGATTAATTTTCGACTGTGACAAGTGTTGCTAGGTGTCGATACACCCATCTCTTCTCCTATGGTGTCTTCACGCGTATCACAAGATGATGATTTCCGTGAATGTCACGGTATTTCGAGACAATATTAGGGTTTAAACAGTTCTATCTATTCCTTCGGTCTTCGGCATTTAGGGGTCTGCGGACTTCTAACATCAATAAAAATGACCTGAAAACCAATGGCTAGGAAAAAAACAGATCACCGGTATATACGACAGATTGTGCCAGTAGAACGTTTTGTCATTGCCAGATTCTCAGGTATGTTCTTGGCAGGTTCTTCCGACCACCTGCTCCCACCACATGACCTGGAGGGGCTGCAAGAGTCTGCAGAGCAAACAAAAACCCTGCACTTTGTATGTTCCAGGCAATTTAAGCCATTATTGTGCTCTGCCCAGTCTATAGCACATTGATTTAAGAGGGCTGGTAGTGGAGGTAAGTGTTGGTTGGGGGTTGGTTATGGAAATAATCACTGCGTTCTGTCACTATGGAGATGCCCCCGGCCAACTCTTGAAAAAATAATGAAGTCAAAACATTGCTGCGTAATTGACAAGGCATGAAAAACAAATGGTAGCTTAATATTCAACCCATAGACTAGACTTGTCATTCGGGTGTTGGGAACCTCCCGGCACCATTGAACCCTTTAGCATTAAGTGTTTGGGAACCGCTCCATCGGGCCAAGAAAAGATCTCTGAAAGAAGAGCTGTGATTTGAGCGATGAAACAGGACAACAATGAAATCTGCAGAATTACATGTATAAATGACAATTTCTATTATGAAAATCTTGTGGATTTAGACTGTGGGAATCCAAAGAATTGCTTATTATGTCTTTACATAGATCCCTACATTTTTATCATGTATTTCTATAATTCCCTACCCCTACAGTTTATACAGTCAATGAATTACTCAGAGCTATGAATATGAAGGTTTATGTTTAGTATAGTAACTATAGGGGTGCTGAGTAAACTACATATGAATAACAATGCAGGAAATTACATCCCAAAAAGTATTTTTCCATTTCATTTTATCCTTCCTCACATAGAGTACATTTTTCCGTTTAAACATCTTTCCTGGTATTTAATACAGTTAGATAAGCTATATGTTGCTTTTATGTTAATATTTTGGGGTCCACATTGGGCAAATCTTGTGGCTGATTGCTAAAGAAATTACATACAGGAGCAGGGACACCTGTCAAAGATTACGAGTCCCTGCTGGACAGAGAATGTGGGATTCCTTCTTAAGATATGCACTCTGCATCCAGGCCAGTAAATGTTAACTGAATTCCAAGGTATACAATGTGTACAGGAGCAGGGACTTATGCTTTTTAACAGGAGTCCCTGCTCCTGAAAACTCCAAATGCCATTAAACCGGAATCGAATCCGATGGCCAATTAGAAAGAACCCTATTCCGATGCATGTAAAAGAGTTTTGGAAATTTCTACAACCAATCTGACATTTTTGCATTTACGTTGCAGAAAACAGATGCAATTTAAAAGCGTTGTAGTGCTTCTCTTGTCCATGGACTTGCAGCACAGTCCCACTGCCTGCGTAGTCCAGTTTATTAGTTCCCTCATAACAATATCATGTTTCCTTGCATTGTCTTCTCCAGTTGTTATGAACATCACTGGGACAGTCTTGCAGAAATCTTGCAGAAAACACAGAGGTTCATTTCTGATTCTTTCCATTTTTGGCTGACAAATGGCTGAAGGGTGAGACCTGTCCCTTTCCCATAGCATTGTCTGGATGTAAACCCCCCACCCATCAGAATGTCATAGCATAAGCTGCCAATAACTTTAGATGGTGGAAATACCCCTTTGGGCATATTCTTTTATGTGTGTTACTATATTTAACATAGGAATGTACCTAAAACAAGTTTTACTTCCCATTTAGATTGAGAACTGATTCCCATAACATCCCCCGTCACATCTCATGGATGAATGGGGAAGTGCACATAGCCTTTCACTGTGACCATATTAATCAACTACTGATCTAAATCCTCCTAACATTTCCATCTCTCCTGAACCCCATGGTACCGGGGTTCCTCACAAATGAACGATGAGCCGAGAACAAGGTGATGACTCAGACTTATCACAATACGCTTCCTCCTTCACTTTGTGAGGAATCTAATAGCGACGGCTTTATTCCCATTATAATGAGTAGGATTGACATCTCTAATGCTCCTTATTAAAGGAAAAGGGTCAAACCGGATATAAATATAGTCGGCTATTGCTTTTCTACTATAGACGGTTCACCAAATGTCATTGTGAGAGGAGGATCCATTTTATCTACATGTATGCATTAATATGGTATATGCGCTCACCTAATGTACAGGAGCAAAAAAAAAAGCGATTTAGAGGAATGATGAATAATCACCAAATTATGATAAAATGCCACTGAGCTCGTATAAAAATATCACTGATTCTAATTAACAATGGGGGCTGAGATTATTATTATTATATAGCTGTGCCAGGACGCCTCACAAAAATCCTACTATGTCATTAAATATTGGGCATACTCATCTATATACTCATAGAGAGAAAAAGCCTGATTCGTACCCAATTCTGCCATCAGTAAGAACACTTACTTTTGTAACCATACTTTGCAAATAATTCTACTTAAAACCACCTTACTATTTTGCCTCTACAGCTCCAATGAAGGCCTATGTGTTTCTATGGTTACAAACCCTGTGTAAAGGATGTAGGTGACAGATTGATACAAATATGACTACAGGATCAGACTACACGGGATTTGTTTGTAGTCTGTTACCTTAGAGTCTGTAGTTACTGTGAACACGTGGGTCTCCAAAGGAGCTGTGACCAAATTCATTTATTTTTGTTTGCAAAACAACTGTATTAGGCTATGTTCACACTTTTTAAGAGACCGTCCGTTCTGTGACCCGGCCAGTTCACGGAACGGCCGGTCTCTGCTAAGATCATCCCGGCTGGTACTTAAGTACCGGTCGGATTATCTTTATGGCCGTAGTGTTCTGATACGGGTGCATCAGCGCGAGCCCAGCATCAGAACTTCCCATAGCGCACAATGAAGCAAGCGGACGGAGCCTCTCGCTTCATTGTGTGAACTGACAGGGTTTCCTACGGCCGCAATTCACTGAAAACTGACATGTCAGTTCTTTGCGGCCCGGCATGGGATCCCGGCCGGAGCGTATACGATGTGTATACACTCCAGATGGGATCCCATACAGGAATAGGCAATGTTCCACGCTGCATAAAGTACGGCTGTTGTTGCCGATAGCAGCAACGGCCATACTTTTACGTAGTGTGAACATAGCCTAAAAAGGGATTAAAAACAAAAACAAAGCTCTTCTTTTAAAGTGTACCTTAAACGCTAAAGATGTCCTCCTACAAATGTGACGGGGGAATGACATACAGCTTCCAGCTGAACACCTAGGACATATGATCCATACTGGTTGATATGAATACAGTATACTACCCAACAATAAAAGCAACCTTTCATGTTGGGTTGTCAGGCAGCACATTTCTAGCAACCAGTCTTAGACTCAGGTCTTAAAGGGGGTTTTCCAGACTTAGAAAAACATGGCTGCTTTCTTACAGAAACAGCTCCACTCTTGTCCTCAGTTTGGGCGTGAATTTTGTAGCTCAGTTCCATTGAAGTTATTGTAATACCATTCCATTGAAGTTATTGTAATACCACACACAACCTGAGGACAGGGGTGGCGCTGTTTTTGCAAGAAAGTAGTTGTGCTTTTCTAATCTTAAATAACTCCTTAAAGCGAATGTACCAGCATAGACCGGGATACCGGTGCCATGGTCCTTTCTTTGAACTGCAGCCCGATTCCCGGTCACAGGTATGGCCTGAATCACTGGAGGTGGGCCCAACCCGCCCCCATTATTACAAAACTCCACCCTTCTGCGACGCATCTCCATTGATTCTAATGGAGCTGCGTCACAGAGGGGAATGTCATACTGCCTCCAGTGCTTCAGGCAAGGCCTGTGACCGGGAATAGATAGGTGCCAGTCTACTGTAAAAATCTTAAAGCGCTATACCTGTTGGTACATTTGCTTTAAAACTATTTAATATTTTTTGTAATTTTTGTAACATGTCTTCTCTGTTACATGTTACTCTTTACTAAAGCTCTGTGCTTTGAATATGAAGATGCAAGTGACCCTGCAGCTACACAGTTCTTTCCCTCCCAATCATGCTTCATTTAGAAGTAGATTTATTACATAGGAGATATTTTGTATCCATCCTGCTGTCCAGCTATTATATTTTTCAGCATAATGTCCCTTTAAATCTTGTAAGCGGTGCCCTGGCTAGGTGTGCGTTCTTTGGCCAGCGTAATGACGGATTGATCAATGTGTAATACTCTCCCTCCTCCCGTCTTCTTCGGTTCCAGATGGCACTTAACTTTCAAATCCATATCTCTCTGCATTTCTAGCTCGCTCCAGAGGTGGGCCATTTTTTTTTTCCAAGGCTTTAAATCTCCTAGGGTTGTAAAAACCTAAATTAATAATAATTACCCAAGAAAGAAATAAAGCAGGCGGAGAGAGTTGCGTGCTGGAGGCAGCTGCCTCTGCTGCTAGAGTGCCTGGAAATAAACACATTAGAGACGCTTATAGGAGGGAAATTGAAAAGGGGGGACCATGGAGGACGAGCACATTAAGTGTTTAGGAGACTGAGGCACTCAAAAGAATAGAAACTCCCCAATAGGCCTTAAAACGGGTAAGAAACCATGAGCACAATGGCTGAAACAATAAATAAACGATTCTTATCCAGTAAAACCAGTATCCTTATATAACTTGCAAAAAAATTAACATTTAAAATAATATGAGTGATATTTTTGTGGATAAAAAGAGTCATGAAAGGAACACAGGGTGGTCTGCAACATCACAGCCCACTCCCCCATTCCACTGTTTCACATTCCATGACACTGGCTTAACCTGCATACAACTAAACAATGGGTCTATAAATAAATGATAATAGACAGCAGTGAGACCCCCGAGACTCCCCCTAGTGTGGGGGAACTGCAGATGTAATGAAACCCTTGAGAATTGTCCTGTCCCTTCTGTTTATACAGAGATTTACAGTCCCTCTTGTCAAAATGCCCTCCCTCCCAAACAATAAAATAAAATAAAATAATTATAAGTTGGCGTCACAGTGTCCCACAGCTAAGATCCCCAGTGATCGGCTGATAACTGCAAAGAAAGGGGGGGATTTACGAAGACGGGCGTACAGGTACGCCGGTTTTATTTTAGGCCCCTCCCCTTTTCCAGGCAGGATTCTCTTAGTGAATCCGGCCGGCTGGGGGCCCGAATCTGCGCCCAGCTTCCAGCAGGTGTAGATTTGCATCATGATTTGCGCCTGAAAGCAGACGTAAATCATGATAAATTATTACGCCCCCGCAAGCTCCGCCAGCCTGCCCATCGGGCGAGCAGGGCGTACCGGAGGCATACGGCAGGGAGAAGGGGCGAATCTGCACCTTCTCCCTGGGGTACGCCTCTGGCGTACTCTTTGTAAATCCCCCCCTAAGTGTTCAATTCTCCTGCAGTGCCACCACAGGCCAAATGAAGTATTACAAGGGCTTTCCTTGCAAACCAATATACCAGAGAAGTTGAGTAAGACATTCAAGACACAACCGTTAGCAAATTAAGGATTTGAGTCTAGAATCTTCAAAAAGTCTTTTCTTACTTGACGGTTTTAGAAAATCATTGAATTCCCATTGACACAATAATTCTAATATATTTCTTTGTCTCTTTGATTGGATATTTCAGCTGCCGGGAGTCATAAGACGAGCGTTCGCGTTCGGCAAGTCCACTGAACACTAGTCCTGCCCCAATCCCTTAGTCTTGCCTCAACCCCCTTGCAGCTGTCTTCCTAGTCTCCAGTCCTCTTAGCTACTTTCTATGTTCTCATCATGCATCATCCCCATTGACTGCAGCCGGCCAATGGCTGCAATGGTGTCCCGCCTATCTAACTGGCTGAGTGGGGCAGTTCCTGTGGGTAAGTAAGCAGCCCAGACATGGCAGCCTCCGAACCACATATACATTTTCTTTATCCCCATATAACCCCTTTGCTATAGCTTGAGATCATCGAAATTCTATCTTTCAAGGCTGTGAACATTCGCCATCTGTCCTTTTACCTGTAGACACGTATTTCTATGTACAAGTCATTTGACTTAACCCCTTGTTTACCCCATCCAAGCATTACACCGATGCCTCTTAGAGGGGTTGAAAACCTGTATTGTTTTTTTTTTTCCATGCGCAGGAGATACTAATGCGAAGGTAAAAAAAAAAACTAAGTGTCAAATCTGGCAGTATGAGGAGCAACATGAAGCCCTGAAAGGGAGAGGGAAGGAGGGGGCTTTCATATCTATAAATATACGGCTTGGGAGCGGTGCCACTGCGAGAGCAGCGATGGCAGGCTGGAAGGAGGAGAGAAGATGCCAATTAACAAGATGAGGAGTAATTGGTGTTTGCTAGCAAATGTTTTCAAACTGCAAACAAAACCTAAATACAAACACATGCCAGGCGTAGCTACGAAGAGAGACTTAAAAAAATACTTTTAATCCTCGCTTAGATGTATTTCGCCGTCCCTCATCTGCGCGCAGTTCACAGACGCTGCCGGCTAATTGATATATATCTGAGAATACACAGTGTGAGCGCTTTGTGCCACTGCCCCCCCCTCCCCTCCCTTAAAGGTTTATGGCGCACCGTTTTACTTGACAATAATGGTATCTGAATGGGAGGGAGAGAGGGAGATCCCACTCCGGATTCTAATTATTTTCATTTAACACTTGGCAGAGCACCGCACTTAACCCCTGCTGAGAACAGACCACGGAGAAGACGCCGCAGCAGTAAAACAAGGATATAAAGAAAAAAAAAGGATTGAGAAATACGGGCGGAATTCCGCGTTATTACATCGGGCTGCAATGTGTTGCAATCTCTAAGGATGGATTGTGCCGCATGGCGCGTGGAGTGATAACAAGGTCTCCTCCATTTCTGCAAACATTTCTAAAGGATGCACATTGGAAGTAATAAATTAGCTAATATAATGTTATTACTGTAGCGGCTCCCTTTAGTTCCAAGAGTGATGAGAAACTAGTGACGTCTTTGAGGGGAAATGAAATCCTCCGCGCTATACTCCTTCCATCAGAGGGCCAGCCTAATACCTGACAGCCCGGAGGCCGGATCCCATTTACACACTGCAGAGTACCATAAAGGGAAGCCTATAGCGTGTCCACAAGAGGGATATTTTCCTGGTTCGACAACCCATTCAGTATCTGTATAAAGCCTAGGTTTGCACACAGTAATTTGAGCTGTTTTTTTTATTCTATTGAGATTAATGGAAAAACAGATGGTAATTCACATTAAGTAAAACCACGGCCATAAAATCCAATGCAATGTACTTTTTTCTCAGCCGTTTGCATCCAAAAGAAAAGTAAATTTGTTCAGAAACTTTTTTTTTTTTGCTTAGGAACAAATGTCTGCTTTGCAAATTGCACAATAACATCTGAAGTAGCATATCGTCAAAGGAAATAAAAAAAATAAATAAAATGGACAACAAGCAGGAAAAAACTTGGAATTTTCAGCTGCCATGTGCATAAAGATCAACTATTTTGAGAAAAATACAAATGCATAGCAAAAGGCTGAAAAAAACACATCTGTCCATCCAGTTTAGTATGTTTTCCTGCAATATTGAACCAGAAAACCCTTGAGGTAGAAAGATTTTATTTCTCATCTTAGGGAAAACATTTCTTTCTATTTTGATGATGATAATAAATCTGCCCTCCCCCAGGATATAGTAACTATAACCTCTAATATTATTACACTTTAGAAATCTACTGTTGTAGATGTAGAGCTCACCATGACAACTTCCTTTGGCAGAGAGTACCGTAGTCTCACTGCTCTTACAGTAAAGAATCCTTTTAGATTCAATTGGTTTTCCACAATATCTAAGTTCTTCAGGAAATAGGGTATTATAATCATATAGCCAAACAGGCTGATATCTACCGTTTAATAGAGCCTTTAACCTCTTTTCGCTCTTCTTCATTCAGCTCATTACACGGCTGTCTCACTGATGACTAGTAGAATCACTTTAGTACTAGGTAGCAGTAAAGTAGGGATAGGGAACCTTCGTCCCTTCAACTGTTGTAAAACTACAATTCCCATCATGCCTGGACAGCCAAAGCTAAAGCTTTGGCTGTTCAGACATGATGGGAATTACAGTTTTTCAACAGCAGCTCCCTGTGTACCTCATAGAACTAAAATCAGACTCCCCTCCTCCAGGCTGTGTTGTCCTGTGGTGAGTCTGTCCATAAGATGGCTGACATAGAGGAGTATGTGACCATGCCCCGCCCCCAGTGTCCAACACTGAGCCTGGATATGTCTATGGAGGACACAGGGGGAGGGGCATGGTCACATGCTCCTCCAGGTCAGCCATCTTATGGACAGAAACACCACAGAGCAGGACTGCCCAGCCTGGAGGAGGGGAGTCTGATTTTAGCTCCATGAGGTACACAGGGAGCTGCTGTCAGCATATACAGTGAGTAAATTCACTAATAATGTATACTGAACTATTATACTATAAAATGGGCAACGCTGCTTGTACAATACTATTCTTACTTTCTACTGCTTTACAGCTGAGCCATGCTCCCCTCCCCCCCAATTGAATGTAAGCCCAGGTTGCCCAATGAGTTTTGCATATGTCTGAGAAAAAATGGGTTTTGGCTAAATGTGTCCTGACTGGCAAATGGCCCTGTAGTCACCGGGGTGCAGTTGGTCAGTCACTAATGCACTAATGCAATGAATCACTAATTAAATGAGCAGCACGCCGGAGCAGGATGACAATGAGCGGTAAAGCACGCCCGAGGCCTGCGCTCCTCCACCTCCCCATGTTCTACAATACCAGTCATAATTAATAAAATAAAATCTGTGTGTGAATAGAGAAGAGAATCCAACTTCATTGTCAGCAGATAATGATTATTCCAGTCTAGTTCTCCTCGCATTGTCCCCGCTCGTGCCAGCAGCTCCCCTAAAATTCCCTCTCTCCCATCACAGCCATTTACACCTTGGAAAGGAATCATTTCTTCTGCCATTACTAATAAAACTGAATGTCGGCACATCTACAGCCACTTGTTGCAGGCCGCGTTTTTATTGTTATCGCTGGCAAAGTTAATGCTATCTGCTCGCTCATATTCGGCTGCCTGCAGGAAGACAATCATTTCCCTACCTCGCTCCGCACAATATGGCGCTATATAATGCTAGGAAGCGCTTCCGAACAAATGTTACTCAATGGCCTAGGCAATGTCTGGGTGGCACTACCTGTCAGTGCCTGGAAGAGCAGGGCATTGTGGTTCAGTATAGGGTCTGATAAGGAACAGAAAATGTTGATTTTACTGAAACATGAAGCATTGGCAAAGCTATACCAGGCTGTGACATGGCACCCATAGAAGTCTATGGAGTAATATTGTTATTATATGCCCCTGATTTCATATGGCGGTACATAGAAAAAATAGCATACACGTCAGTACAGTTGCCTTTATACTGGCCCATACATAATTAATAGCGGCCTCCGGCTTCCATCATACACATGCATGCTCAGCTAAGTGGAGAATGCATTCACTGATCATTGGGAGAAGACAAAAATTATCAGCCATATTCCTATAGGGTAATTCCTGATGAAAACTCCATATGGAACCTGCTGCTCGCTCCCCAGCGTTCACGTTTGACGTTCCACCCATGACATAGTCTCCATTATATGCGCCAACGGATTCCGTTGTCAGCCCAAATAAATGATATGTCAATTCTTTGGGTGGACAGCAGAAACCGCCTGACCATAGAATGGAGTCTATGGAGCCGGCGGGGAGAGAAGCGGGAGCACCTGGGGACGAACAGCAGATTCCACAAGCAGTTTTCTGCGAGAATTACTCCGTGTGCATATACCCATAGAGACGGCTTGCCTCTAAAGTGAGCAAAAGGATCAGATGTTGAAATTCAACTTGCCCGATCCTTCTCTCTGCTGACATTATGAGCAGGAAAAGGTCAGAAGCTCTCCTAAAAACATTATATATAAGCTGCTTTGGCCAGCTTTCCTGTAATGTGCACAAGGGCTTTAGGTTGGATATTGCCTTTAGGATAAAATCACACCTGGCAGATTTGATGGAAAAAAATTCTAGAACCCTTCCATTCATCTGTATCTATATGGAACTAGATTTCAGTTTTAAAAAATTATTTTTGGCCATTGATGTAGTGCCGACACTCTGCACCTCAGCCTATCATCTGTTTGCCAGAGTTGCCCACATACATAATGAAACAAAACAGGAATCAGACAGCTCCATACATTGTGTAGTGGCCATGCTAGGTTATTGCAGCCTGGCTCCTATTCACTTTATTAGAAGCTGTAATGCAGTACCCCAGCTTGGCCACTAGATGCAAAGGAGCTGTCTGTGTCACTGTGTATGTGGGAGCTGTGGCTCTGGCAAATAACTGAACAGGGTTGAGCCAGGTGTCGATCTGATATTGATCCTACAGATAGGGTTTCAATAACTTTTGCCTGGAAAACCCCTTAAAGCGCATGATACAAGAGTGATTTGTGATTTCCAAGATCCAGAGTGACTGTGTTTCTAGCAAAGAGTAAATCAATGAATGAATTTCCCCTTTAGCTTCGGCCCTATACCTTAGATATCACAACAATTTATAAGGCCTTTACTATGATGGGAGAATTAATGTCATATTGGTTTACAGTATAACCCAGCCGGCCTGTGACTGTCCATAATATGTGGACTACAACTCTCAGCATGCTAGTTCTTGCAGCCGGATTTGGTGACTGACTATGGATAAACACAGGATCTGATGTTTATGGCTATGGATGGAAATGAACAGATCAAATATGAGAAATAAAATATGAAAATGTCTGTGCCCCCCGTTGGTCTCTGCAGAATATATTACCTGTTCCCTGATTAATCAGAGCATTACCATGTAGTAAATCCTTACACGACTCAACACAGTCATTTAAGCAATGATTGTAAAACTACATTTTCCTTGGGATCCAATGGTGCTTCTGATGAGTAGCTCACTGTTTGGAATAATTGAGTATTTTCTGCTGTATGCAGTGGGATAGCTATTCTGCTGTATTCGGTGGGATAGCTATTCCTCCCTCGGCACAGCAGGCCTATGAATTCTTTTTGTGCTCAACAGGGAAAAAAAAAAAAAAAGCAGAAAATCACCTTTGACTTATACGTTGCAGAAACACCTGCAGTTTTCTGGTGCAACAGCGACATCTGCTGGTGGATTTGGAGTATGCACGCCTGAGGACAGCTTCAAGGGATTGCTATAAAACCCAGAGGGATGGTATAGAAACATCAGCTCAGCGATGCCGGATTTACAGCACGCTACAAATGTGTTCTTACCGGTTACATATACAATCACTAGACGGGTGTGAACAGTTATAAAAGAGATTTGATTAGGTTACTTCATTGCCAGCTATTGCCTCTTGGATCTCAGCTCTATAAGTATTTCAGTGGTCAGAAATACTCTATACAATTGAGAGGAAATCATTGATTTTTGGAAGCTGAGTTCTGTTATAGTTGGCATCCATTACCGAAAAGAGCTCTGGCACAAGGTGACCTGATAGAAATGGTATTTAAGCAGCGCTGGGCACACTGACACCAAATACATGTTATTAGAGAGTCACCATCTCCCAATAACTGCACCCTGCCAGCTCTTACATTGTACATGGCAGGGCAGTAACCGCTATATACCCATGAGCTGCCAGCTTTCATTCACTCTCTGTATATTACATTGGGTTGGTTTAAGGGTAGGTTCCTCGACTAACAGTGGTCGACGGACAAAGAAATAATGTAAAAGTCCATACATTTTATTTTATTATATGAATGTTCATATAAGTATAGGAATTATGACATTATAAGGATAAGGACATCAAAAGGCAAATTTGTGCATAGACCCCATATGGTGGTTGTATATGCATTATGGGCTAGTAAGCAACCCATGTGTCGCCATATGGGGCCTCCATTACATAAGTAACAAACCTTGTATTATTTGCAGTTTATTACACATCCTTATTGGTTTTTATAATAACCACAATTACACTGCCACCTTGTGGACTGACTCTATAAAGCAACGAGTTAAAAGGATTTAAAAAGTTGCACCAGGAGATGCAGTCGTGACCTATAGATATACAGCATGAAACCATATGATATACAGCTGCATATGCTGGGGATTCATAGTTTGGAAATCTGTCCATTTATAAAAGAAATACAATGGTCAGCATGCATTGTATTTCATGCAAAACAGAGGAGAAACACTTCAACTCCAAGACCTTGTAACTTGTCTCCATCCCCTTAAAGGGGTACTCCAGCAAAAAGTTTTTTTTTTTTTTTTTCAAACCAACTGGTGCCAGAAAATGCCAGAGATTTGTAATTTATTTCTGTTACAAATCTCAAGTCTTCCGGTATTTATCAGCTGCTGTATGTCCTGTAGAAGGTGGTATTCTTTGCAGTCTAACACAGTGCTCTCTGTTGCCACCTCTGTCAAGGTCAGGAACTGTCCAGAGCAGCAGCAAATCCCCATAGAAAACCTCTCCTGCTCTGGACAGTTCCTGACATGGACAGAAGTGGCAGCAGAGAGCACTGTGTCAGACTTGAAAGAATACCGAGCTTCCTGCAGGACATACAGCAGCTGATAAGTACTAGAAGACTGCAGATTTTGTAATAGACATAATACAAATCTCTGGCACTTTCTAACACCAGTTGATTGGAAATATATGTTTTTTTTTCGCTGGAGTACCCCTTTAACACAGCAAAGCTCCTCCAGAGTCGACCCCTACAAAGGCGTCTTATCTGCTGAGGTACCACACCATTCATGATACCCAGACTGTAGGATACTAAAATACACAAAAACTGGCATCTCCTTCCTGGTCAGTACAGTATACTCATATATTTTTAATAGGGGGGAAAAGGTGAAAGTGGATTTTTTGTTCTCCGCATGTTTCCCCTTTGATGGCCGCTCTTCCTCATCCTCTGCCAGTCTCTGTGAATAGAGACTTCCCCGACTGCATGTTTTGCTTCTCAAACAGCCCAATGACACCCAAGCCCTCCACAATGTATTATTCAAATATCTGTGGGCATAATCCATTATTTTCTACACAAGAGAACATTCATATTTCATGAGGCCCACAAAAGGCGGCAACGTCACCCGCAACAGGTTTCTCTTCGCCCCTCTCTCTCTCTCCCTGGGCTCCCGTCCTTTAGAAAGAAAGAGCAGGAGAGGGTAATTATGCCTGGTATCTCTTCCCCACAAGTTTAGCTCCATGAATAAAGCATTAGCCCATTGTCATCCCTGCTAACAAGCGGAACACAGCGTACCGAGACCATTGCAATTCACCGAACGCTTCCTGTGATGACTTCATAGAGCGGTCTATAGACGGCGACTTTCTCCGCTCGCTACCTATTGACTTGTTATATACATTATCGTTTCTATCATTGTTCCAATTACACATAACGCTGGACCTGTGACTATAGCAGAGATCAGACTGGGTCATGTGACTGACGGCTTCTAGGCTCCGGGTACACACGTCCCCCTGCGCTGTCACATGTCATCAAATTAACCCGCTTGAGTTGCACTAATTTGCTATTAAAGCGACAAAACTGGAGAGCACTGAAAGATCCCGAAGGGCTCCGGCTATATAGCAAAGAGTGTGACCTCCAGCTACAGAGCTGAGACGACAAGCTAGGCACCTCAGGATATATTAGGATATGCAAACATGTAAAACCTGCCTATACACGCATAGAGGTATATAATATTAGACACAAGCTAACGCCGACAAAGAACGAGCTGGCTAACAACGTTTCCTATGTTCCAGACGGCTTCAGAAATGCAATTTTCCATTGCAATTAACAACAGACGACACTGAGGCTACAGCTGTAAAATAACGTCACCCCATGATCTACATGTAAGTCTAAACATGTGCCGACAGTATAGAATGTGCAGGATATCATCTAAAAAATGCTAATTTCAAGGGGTCCTCCAGTGAAAAAACTTTTTCTTTTAAATCAACTGGTTTCAGAAAGTTAAATGGATATGTAATTTACTTCGATTTAAAATTCTCAAGTCTTCCCATACTTATCAGCTGCTGTATGTCCTGCATGAAGTGGTGTTTTCTTTTCAGTCTGACACAGTGCTTTCTGCTGCCACCTCTGTCCGAGACAGGAACTGTCCAGAGCAGGAGAGGTTTTCTATAGGGATTTGCTACTGCTCTGTTCCTGTCTCGGACAGAGGTGGCAGCAGAGAGCACTGTGTCAGGCTGGAAAGAAAACAACAATTCCTGCAGGACATACAGAAGCTGATAAGTATGGGAAGACTTGAGATTTTTAAATAGAAGTAAAGTACAAATCTGTATAACTTTCTGATACCAGTTGATTTCAAAGAAAAAGATTTTCGCTGGAAAACCCCTTTCATCATGTAAGACATCCACCTAGAGAGGGCAGAACTAGCTTCCTTGTGCATAATTAGCATTGCAAATGCATCAGAATTCTGGCTTAAAGGGGTTATCCAGGATTAGAAAAAAACTTTTTTTTCCATAAACAGTGCCGCTTTTGTCCTCAGTTTGTATGTGGTATTGCAGCCCAGTTCCATTACCATGAATGGAGACATATTGTAATACCGCACACAGACTGTGGACAGTGGTGGTCCTGTTTTTGGACTAAATCAGCTATGTTTTTCTAATCCTAGATAACCCCTCTAATTTGTCAAAGAAACTACCATACATGCCTTGCCAGAAAGAGGTGTGGGTTTGGGTGCAATTCCATGCACCAAAATCTGCACCAAATTTTTGGCACAAAATATTGCTGTACAATAAGCCATCATAGCTGGTATAGACTTGAACTGGCATGATCACTTGTAAAAACTTTTAACATATTGTAGAGATATGTCATAAGTTTTGATCATTTAAAAATCCCCTAAAAAACTTTTTAAAAAAAAGTTAAAAAAAAAACAAAACAAAACAAAAACTTTTGATCAGTCGGGGTTGCAGTGATGAGACCCTGACCGATCACTAGATATACCTAGATATATCAGTAGTTACAGCATCAGATCTGTCCTTGGGTTGTGTGTGGTATTACAACTTGGCTCCATTCACTTCAATAGATATGAGCTGCAATACCGCACATAAACCGCAGACAAGAGTTCCGCTGTTTCTGGAAGAAAGCAGCTACAGTATGTCTTTCTAAACCTCAATAACTTTCAAGCGAACTTACCATCTGGTAAGGTAAAAAAAAAATGTCACTACCCTGTCGGTGCCAATGTAGTGATCCTAGTGGTGCCGTCCATTCTTTAAAACGCCAACTACTTCCTGCAATCGGCACCATTTTCTTCTTGCCAGGCCTGGCACCCCCAGTGTAATAATCCGCTCGCTGACACGTCTTCATTCGAATCAAGCCTGGCCGCGTCATGAAGCAGAGGGGATATCATTACACTGGGAGCCTGCTTGCAATACATACAGCAGACTGGCACACAACAAGAAAACAGCGCCGATTACGGGCAGCAGGTGGCATTTTAAAAAATGGGCCGCACCGGTGCCGACAAGGTAATGAAAAAGAAACAAAAATTTGCATTACCAGATGGTACACTCACTCTAATCTCCAAGCTCACAATCATGATGCAAGATGAGTGGCTGTCCACCTTGGTCATATCTAGTAGAGCGCGCACTTTAGGTTCTCGCCTATGGGAGGCGCTGCTCTTTACGACACACTGCATCGTATTCACTGGATAACTGGATCCCACTTGGAGTATAGAAACATCTTCTCCGAGTCTTCCTAAGCTGTAAGGATGACCCCCCCTGGATTCATTGTCAGCATTACCTTAAGCACAGCAGATAGATTTCAGCTAAGCGTGGAGAGCCGCGAGGGAGATGATGAATCGGAGGATACATAGATTAAATTCACCTTAAACTTGATTGCGGCCATTAACAAATCTCTTCAGTAAATGACAAATCCTTCGGCAGCCTTCCACTCAAGTGCACCCAAGAAATTGGCAGTAATTGTGTTCATGGCACCCTGGACTATTATCCCCTCCATCACACAGGAGATGAGGTGCGCTTAATAGAAGGCAATTCATGATCTACGGCGGGTAGCCGCATTATCGGCATATAAAGGTGTCAGGACTCCTATAATAGTGTCAGAACCAGTACTTCTGTATACAATAACACTATATAGCAGGGATGGGGAACCTTCGGCCCTCTAGCTGTTGCAAAACTACAATTCCCATCATGCCTGGACAGCCAAAGCGAAGCTTTGGCTGTCCAGGCATGATGGGAATTGTAGTTTTGCAACAGCTGGAGGGCCGAAGGTTCCCCATCTCTGCTACTGTATGTAGTGTATGGATGAAGTATACAGGGATCAAGGACTCCAGCTCATTCAGTTGTTTCTTGTCACTGTACAATCATGTCATCCTGCTAGGTGGAGCTATGGCTATATGGTATACTATATCATTACAGATGGTGCTAGCATATGTAGTCATGGGTAGAGTATATGCTGGTATATCCTGAACAATGCTGAAACTATTTAGCAACAATAAAGAAGAAGAAAAGTTATTAAAATTGTTTCCTAAGTATCTTAGCCAACTCTATAAAATATAAAGATGATATGAGATCTCTTTCTAAAAGTCATATTTTTATACTATGTATGAATACAGCTGCAGGACTTATGGACAAGAGTGGTGGTCTACTCTAAAAAAGTAGGCCCAGCTGCTGTATGTCCTGCAGAAACTGTTATATTCTTACTGCTCTAACACAGTGCTCTCTGCTGCCACATCTGTCCCTGACAGGAACTGTCCGGAACAATAGCAAATCCCCATAGAAAACCTCTCCTGAATTGGACAGTTACAGACACAGACAGAGGTGGCAGCAGAGAGCACAGTGTCAGACTGGAAAGAATACACCACTTCCTGCAGGACATACAACAGCTGATAAGTACTAGAAAACTTGGAATTTTTAAATAAAAGTAATTTACAGAAGTATATAACTTTCTGATATAATTGATTGATTGATTGATTGATTTTTGCTGGAGTTCCACTTTAAGGATATAAAGAGAGGTCTTATAATGCCAATAACTATTTAATAGAACGGGGCAACATGGTCATTGTGAACTTACACACATATATACTGCATAAATACATATACACACACATATATATTACTGTAAAAAGTGCAACAATGAGGACTAAACTATTGGCAATACAAGCAAAATAAAGCAAAATATATCAATAGTGGTACTCATTAGCGGATTATAACAAGTCCGTTTTGGGTGGTAGCTCGGGGCCCTGAGCTCCTGGGGGGGGCCAATGGCAACCCAAACACACTTATACTTTTAGTGGTGCATTGTCTCCTGGCTGTAGTTCTGCCATGATTTGGAAAAGAATCTATCCCATATCTACAGTATGAGCATCACCCTAGTGTTGCCATAGTAACAGAGGGGCAGAGGGCCCAAGCTTGGTGAACAACCCTAGGCCTATGCTAAAGTTAATCCGCCCCAGGTGGTACTTGTTACTAGACAGTTGCTATATTGCTGTACTGTATATCTACCAGTGTATATGGTAAATGTATCAATCTACCCTAACAAAGGCTAAAATAAACATATTGTCCTCCATTTGGGAAGTTTACATTGATTTGATCAATGGAGTGCCATTCATTTAATAAAAAAAATTGAGCTGCAGTAACCTGGCACGGCCACTACACAGTGAATGGAGCTGTCTACTTCTGGCTCTGATGGCTGTGTACTTCTGGAAGCAGTCACACTGATGATTGGAGATAGGATCAGGTTCTCACCCATCCCATTGATGGCCTATTCTAAGAATAATCCATCAGTCAAAATTGTCTACTAACATCGGCCCCATTTTTTTGTAGACATATATGTTTATACATATGGCACACATGTTTTCAAACATGCCCTCAGATTGGCTGATACGTCCAACGACAGGACCAGTATCTTCATGGGTCTACACTATACACTGTGTGCCATGGTATCCTGGATCCTTAGCGGAATTACTATACATTGGAAAGTGGGACTAGTCGTAGAAATACAAACGTGCATTCGGTTCACTTGGCCATAAATTATTCTTCTCTTATTTATCTTATCGTGAAATGCCAACGCTTGTTACAAGTAATTTTTTTTCTGGCAATTCAATGATCACGTCCGACTAAGCTCTATCACTCCGCCAAAGCAAAACAGCCAAGGATTGCGATCCATCATTTGCAGAATGGAGATAAGCGCATGAGTCGGCACATTTAATGCTACATCATGAAACTGATGGGGAGGTGAAGAATGAGCATGGGAGGCGCAGGGTGACAGCCCATTACTTACCAGCACTGAGCCTCCTGTGCTCTACAGAAAGCAGGTGCATTAAGAAGAAGAGAAGAAAAAGAGTTAGTTAGACAGCGCAGAACAATACACAAAGTACACATAAATCACTTCTCCTATCCCAGCCATGGGTGGATAGAGGCACAGGATGAAAAAATAGTGTGAAGAAAATCTGTGCCCTCTCAACCAATCAGATCTCAGCTGAGTACTAATAACCAGTAAATAAACTAATATCCTTATTGACGTTTCAATTCTTTGAGCGGAGAGCGGAGGCGCACAAGCCCTCTGAAAGAGACGCTGTTTGACACTGAGGCGGGCAGGATTCCGCAGGGGAGAGTTCCGCCACATTTGGTCAGTGTGAACATACCCTTAGTGCGGAAACTATTTGTTTGCAGTCCAAGCTCTGGGCAAATGCATGACAATACTACCCACGGTCAGTAGGCAGTAGATTGACACACAGACACAGCACCACACTGTCACTTTTATTTTTGCTATTGAACAATTTAAATGTGCAGAGGGGCAAGCAGAATGGAAACCTGGGCGCCCCACCGGGCATTTGCCCAGTATGCCAGATTGTCAGTCCGGGTCTTATTGATAGTAGAATTATAAGCTGTGTGCACGTGGCCTGACTTTCTTACTGAAACTCTGTACTGGAAGAAATGAGGCCGCAATATTAGGGCTGGTTATAGTATGAGAAGGCTGGATAAGTTAATGCAGAGCCTGTATTCTGCTATACTGGCCTAAAAGTAAAAATGGAAACTTCTGCACATAAATCCAAACATCCACCGGAGCCCCCAATGGGATCCCAGGGACACATCATTATTGTTCTTATTACCATTTCACTAAGTGACCCCAAATCCTACTTAGAGGCATTTTGTGATCATATGCTTTATTATTGTGTAACTGAATCCTTCCTTCCTGATCCGGCTGTGCCAAATGTAAGCTTTATACTAACATGTAGCGCTGTACGGCCACATTGACGTTTCCAACAAACACAAGGGCCCAGGTTTTTATACTGTGCTGCTATTCAATCCTGCTCCCCTGGGTCGTTCTGCTTCGCCCACCTTCCTCTTGTTAATGTGTCTTACAGTGGGGTCATCTTAGGACGGCCACATCTATTTTCATGGTACTATAATTCGGCTGAAATATCTGCAAAAATTATGATACATTCTAGGAAAACCTGCTGGTGAAAGCTATGAAATTGGAAAGAAAGTGTTAAATACTACATAGAGTATTACATATGTGTAACAGAAGGGGAAAGTCCACCTTAAGACATTATCACATACAGTAGTGAGATGGTGGTATCAGAAGGGGTCCACCACCAATTCCCAAATGAATACAGCTCAGTGCAAAGAACAAAACCCAAGTAATAGAAACTAGCCCCCAATGGGTTCTGGTTAGAGATGAGTGCAATTTGGGCATGCTTTAGTCCAATCGTTTGGCATTTTGAATACCTGAAGAAGTTGGATGCAGCCCTAGGGAGTCTGGGAAAACATTGATACAGCCTTACAACCTATGGCTATGTTCACACTTCATATATTTTCGTAAAACTACGGCCGTTGTTGCCGATTGCAACAACGCATGTGATTAATACGTAAACATATGTGACGTTGCTGCCTATGGAATCCCGGCCGGAGTGTATACACATAGGGATGATCTTTTCTTAGAGCTGTCTCAGAAGGGAGGGGGGAGGAGGGGGAGACGGAGAGAGAGGCTCACACTCAGATTTTTATTTCTTTAGCAGAAAGCAGAAGCTCAGAACTGGGGAAAGGAGACTCAATAGATAATAACAAGTATGAAATGAATTGTTAGTCTTACCATGGGCAGCAACATATGAAAAGCTATATTTGAGTGGAATACCCCTTTAATCCCCAATATCGCGTGTATTCTGAGAAAATGAACCTGAGGTCACATCAGCATCGCATGAACAGCAGCCTCATGACGTCTTTGGATAATACACATATGAAGCTAACAAGACAATTTCCATTCACTTTCTCATGCTGACAGAATCCCACTGGTTTCAAAGGCGAATGCTTTCAAAGCTCAAACCAGTATCCCATAGGAGCATGATGATGTACTTGCCAGGGAACACAACTCCCCCGACGCTGTCACTTCTAACATGTTTGTTTGGAAATTTAAATGAATGAAATAGTTTTACATGTAAACTAAATAAATTTCTGCTGTCGCGGCCAAAATAAAGACTGCGGATTACAGGAGACTGCGGCCGAGGATCCTCAAATGACTCCGGTCCACTTTGATGGTCTGAGCTATAACATGCAACAAATGATTCGTATTGCTAAAATATCCAAAAGTCGTTCATTGTAGAATGACAATAAAAATTCCCCAAATCAATGAAATAATTGGTATTGTGTTATTTATAGCTATTATAGGGCATTATAGGGGGGGCTGGGACTGACATGGTGATATGACTTCTTTGGTCTTACTATTGGAGGGGCTCATGCATTACCCTTTAAATTGTTAATAGGGTTGAGGATAAAACCCTGATAACTAACTTCATTTCTTAAAGGGCTTGTCTGGTTTCCAAAAAACAGTTCAGTTCAGTAGGGTTCAGTGTTTAGGGTCTTCATTTTGGGCCAAAATGTGGTAACCAAGAGCATCTCTCTCTAAACCAGGGATGGGGAACCTTCGGCCCTCCAGCTGTTGCAAAACTACAGTTCCCATCATGCCTGGACAGCCTATTATAGATTGTGTCTCTCCACTCCCCATATAAAGATGGGGATAGGGTGGCTGAACTTTGGAGGTACACTTTAATTTCTACTATGGTGGCGCTTCAGGAAAATAAAACACTTAATGTGGAGTGGAGAGAGAGTATATATCTTGGTTCATATATTCCAAAGACAAAAAAATTACAATAGGAACTGTAAGGCCTTATTTCCTTGTGGTAGTGCTCACAGAATTGAACAATTGATGCAGAGATCTCTGACAGATGACATCAAATAGGTGTGCACAGAATATGGACTCCGACTAGGGGAGTGCACAGAGGTAGGATTATCCAAAGCTGACAGCCTCTATAGGACTAGCTGCACACCTGGAGGCCACAAAGACCCTGATAAAGTCTATGGGAGTTATTCAATGTACGATGGACCAATTGACCAGCCTCACTAACAAAGCAGACCAATGCAACAAACAACGTACATGTCAGTCCTTGGGCAAGCTTCACATCAAGTTTCACGCCTCTAAGGCATGGATACATGGGCAAGATCTCATACAAGCTTGGAAAATGATCCTAAGCGAATCAATGGCTGTATACATTGGGGTCATTAAATTGTACAGGGCCTGTGTCAGTCCGAGCACAGATACATTGGTAGATGATTTTTCTGATTTTGTCACTGTATCTGTGCCTCAGAGGCATGAAACGCGTTGTGACCCCGACCTTTAGAAGGTGCAGTTTGTCTGTCAAGCAATATTGTAGATAGGAGATGGAAAAATTCCATCAATGAAAGAGTTAAACACATTTCTGATATTATATTTGGATGGAATACTGAACAAGGTGTCTGGACCTTATTATCCTGAAGTAAAGGAAACATTACTTATCCTTTGATCTATTAACATGCAACAGAATCGGTGTGACCTTCACTAACAGAAACGGTCCATTCCCGATTTACATGTAAGAGAAGTCTACGACTGAAGAATCCTGAACACTGCCAATATTAATTCTAATATAAATCCACAATGTCTTCAGTTTTAAAGGGAGTTTGCGGTTTTTCATGGCGGCGATCACTCACTGGCAATTAATGTCCATATTTTAAAGGGTATCATAGCAACTGGGCCTTTCATGCGGTGAATTGGCACTCACTCGGGAGGCTTACCATTGGACATTGCCGCATAAAGCCGCAGACAATGGCAGCCTCCTGAAAGATGCATTGCACAGAATAATTCCATTAACCTTAAAAAGTAGCAGAAACAGGAGAAAGGAGCGAAGACGAGAAATATCAAGTGTAATGTGCGCAGCAGGAGTCTGGGAATTCGCCCACTTGCTTTATCCGGACTTCTTGGCGATTAACATTTTTTTCCTAAACTTTCCACTTTTTCTTCCCAGTTGATTTGATTTTATTTTTCACTTGGTTGAAGTCAAATGGGGCAATTAGCATAGTCCGGCCAAAGTACGGGTGAAGTGTGATGCTACCCCACCTGGGAGGTCTTAAGATACACAGGATACGCCACTAATCGTACTTCTGGGTGATGGAAGTCTCCATGGGTGTTTAACACAAGGGGCACAACCAGGAATTGCCCAAAAACTGCACTGAAAAAAAAAGTGGTGACAATAAATCTTGTCTTAGTATATAGAGATGAGTGTCTGGGACTCTCATCTCTATATGGTGTGTTTGCAATGTTTATCATGATAAATAGACACTAAGGTCAGTAATAAAAGAGCTGTCTAGGATTGAAAAAAATGGTTGCTTCCTTCTAAAAAGCAACTTTATTGAGGCTAATCTGCAACACCGGTCATAACCAAATGACAGCTGGGGCGCTGCGCTGTGAATAAAGCCACTCTGTTTTTTGAAGTGTACACAGTCCCTTTAATGGACTCCTTTGGCACGTTACCCACACATTGAACTTTTTACCAGTTCTTTGCTTGCATCTAATCCAAAAGCTCTTATAGCAAATATTAGCAAGGATTAACTAAGAAGACTTTAGTAAATCCCAAGAAAATACATTTTTAACATTACAGAACTCCCACAATGGGTTTATGCAGTTAAACCTGCAATACTCCTGTTTACCACTAGATGTCACCAGTTTGTACAAAAAAGAATCAAGCTAAACATCTGGCGCAGTTTTTTTCCTTATGTTTGGTTCTCTTGTCTGTTGCAGAACTACAACTCCCACCATGCTGACTGTCAGGGTATGGTGGGAGTTTTGGTTTTGCCAGTTGGGAAAAACTGTTTTAGCACAATAGACAGGCTAGTATCCAAATCACTGAACTTGGGCTGTGTACTGAGTTCTGCTCCATCACCTGTCAGCATCAGTGCAGGATGTACTGCCTCTATCAGTTTATACTTAGTAATGGATATGTAAGAAATTATTAAGTATAAAAACTAATTCAGATGAAACATTTTGTAATGGACAATACTGTTAATTGAATGAATCATTTGTCGGCTAGTGATGAAATATTCAGTAAAGGACGCGCTCTCCAATGTCTGAAGCTTGTGTTCTTCTGTAATGGGTACAGCAATACAAAATAGCATCTTATGAGGAAGAAGAGACATCGATCACATTAAGCAAATGTGTAAACCCTTGAAAGTGTCCTTACAGAATTAATAACACAAGAGCATTGATTCCCAACCTGCTGCAGAACTACAACTCCCAGCTGGGAGTAGTATTACAACAGCTGGAGAGACGCAGGTTAGAGATCAATGACATCTGGGCCTACTCTGGGTCTACTCTACTTATAGACCTAAACCAGCCTAAACCTACATCACACAAACACTGCACATCTGCAGCCAGGACATTCTACTGGAGGACGATTATCTGGTTTATTATGCAGTGAGGTAGAGAAGATAGACGTCCCTGTAAGGTTTGAATCAATCTTATTATCCATCTAAGTCAGGAGTAACATTACACATGCATACAGAATGGCCCATTACTTCCAGGCTGCTCAGTGTACAGGAGCAGGGCCCATTACACTAATACTGCTCAGTATACAGGAGCAGGGCCCATTACACTAATACTGCTCAGTATACAGGAGCAGGGCCCATTACACCAATACTGCTCAGTGTACAGGAGCAGGGCCCATTACATCTAGACTGCTCAGTGTCCAGGAGCAGGGCCCATTACATCCAGACTGCTCAGTATCCAGGAGCAGGGCCCATTACATCTAGACTGCTCAGTATACAGGAGCAGGGCCCATTACACCAATACTGCTCAGTGTACAGGAGCAGGGCCCATTACTTCCAGACTGCTCAGTGTACAGGAACAGGGCCCATTACATCTAGACTGCTCAGTGTACAGGAGCAGGGCCCATTACATACAGACTGCTCAGTGTACAGGAGCAAGGCCCATTACATCTAGACTGCTCAGTATACAGGAGCAGGGCCCATTACATACAGACTGCTCAGTATACAGGAGCAGGGCCCATTACATCTAGACTGCTCAGTGTACAGGAGCAGGGCCCATTACATCCAGACTGCTCAGTGTACAGGAGCAGGGCCCATTACATAAAGACTGCTCAGTGTACAGGAGCAGGGCCCATTACATAAAGACTGCTCAGTGTACAGGAGCAGGGCCCATTACATCCAGACTGCTCAGTGTACAGGAGCAGGGCCCATTACATCTAGACTGCTCAGTGTACAGGAGCAGGGCCCATTACATCCAGACTGCTCAGTGTACAGGAGCAGGGCCCATTACATAAAGACTGCTCAGTGTACAGGAGCAGGGCCCATTACATAAAGACTGCTCAGTGTACAGGAGCAGGGCCCATTACATCCAGACTGCTCAGTGTACAGGAGCAGGGCCCATTACATCTAGACTGCTCAGTGTACAGGAGCAGGGCCCATTACATCCAGACTGCTCAGTGTACAGGAGCAGGGCCCATTACATCCAGACTGCTCAGTGTACAGTGAAAGAGTGATCTGCCTCAAATGAAACTTAAAAGGACTTTGATTTGTTCTCGTTTAATTGAATCATCTCCACTAACAGAGTATTGCAGTGCCACTATCGCATCTAATAGCCTGCCAGCCCTAAACACCAAAGGGGGTACGGGGGTAGCGCACCATATTACACGTAACACATCATGGCAATAACAATAAACTTTTCTTCCATATAACACAAGCTTTTACCTACTTGCTGCCACCAGCAGACACCCGTTTGCTTTTTCCGTACCGATAAAGCTCAACCAGGTGGAGGAATGCAAACTGTGGCGGGAGACATGATTACATCATTACCATGTGAATTATACATTTCGTAGAAAATCCCCTAGGATATAAAGGCCGCCGACATCAGCCTCACAATACAAGGCAGTATCTATAGAAGATGAGATTGGTATATCTGTGCTATGACAATAATGGCGGCAAGTAATCACCCCCAGGGGAGGCGCTCTGCATTCTCATTTACATGGAACGACAAATCAAATTACTTCATATGGAAATAAATAAATAATATTTTTTTTAAAGCCATCAATCCCCCTGCAGCCTGTGACAGGTTTCATTAACCAAAGCCATCCATTGTAAGGCTAACTAGACAGGCAAATTAAAATCACGTATGAAGAAGTGATGGACGCCATCTCCCACACAGGCATGTGCGGGGTGAGATGTATTCCCACCAGGCCACAAAGACACATTCACCTCCCAGGGAAGGATCTGAAATAACATTGCTAATGACACCCGGAACAAAACCATCACTCTCTGTAGAAAAATGTACCAGCAGAGCTGACACCGCGTCCTAGCGGACAGAAAAAAAGGGATTCAGATTTACTCGCGGACACAACCAGCCAGACTGTGATCTGCATAGAATGCCATAGAGAGGATGTTTCCTGTGATCTCTTATACTGTTTTATGACAGAAAGATGTTCCTGAGGTCAGCGATAAGACACTGCTATCACTACAGTGATTGAAGATCATTGCGGACTGTTTCCATCCATAGCTCTTTACCTGTCACACGCTAAAAGATAGAGTATAATGTATGTGCCATTTCTTTGTACCGTATTATGGGAAAGGTTAAAAAAAGCTGTCATCACTTTTATGCTGCCCGAACCAGTCATGAGGGTGGTCCCTGGTGGCTTCTCCCCGCCCCAACAGCCTTGATTGCTTGAGCTCTCCCCGTATAGGTTCTATCATTCAAGTCTGGTTGGACAGGTAAAGGCCCAACGACTTTGGGCAGCATAAAAGTGATGACAGGTTCCCAATAAAGCAGGGGTAGGGAACCTTGGCTCTCCAGCTGTGGCAAAACTACTATTCCCATCATGCCTGGACAGCCAAAGCTTTAGCTTTGGCTGTCCAGGCATGATGGAAATTGTAGTTTTGCCACAGCTGGAGGGCCGGAGGTTCCCCATCCCTGCCATAAAGCATATGTTCGATTCGGCTTACTACTGAATTCTCAGAACTAGTATCATTCTGATTAGAGATGATCAAACATCGGAAAAAGCTAGGTTCGATCGAACTCGAATCTAGCCGAACCTTCCGTATTTGATTGCTGATGTCTTCATGGTCCGTGCCGAAGCAGGAGACAGCCCTGGGACCGCCTGGAATTCCGGGATTCTGCCTAGGTAATAGGCTGAATACCTTTTTCAGATGTTCAATCATCTCTAATTCTGATACAACGCTGTGCCATGTACACCTATGAGCAGTCATAGGCCATGACCACACTTCTTTTTTTGGCTGTTTGAAGTCCATTCTTCTTTTTTTTTTTTTTTGGACGGCTGTCATTTTGTGGACAAATATCATCCTTATATATATGGCAGACTGATCTGTACCATTGAAACCCTTCCATATAGACAAATAATAATTTGTTATTTTTATCTAGGGTGCAAAACACAGTGCAAATCTTCCCATTACAGTTTTTGCCTGTGTAGCTAAAAAATATTGGCATAGAATACTAAGGGGGAGGTTTAAGGAACACTGCACCATTGGCAAATGCCAGGGAAAGGGCACAGATTCGCCCCTTCTTCCCCTTCTTGTCTGATGGGTGAGCAGGGGGAAGGGGACGCGGCAAGGCGGAGAGATTTTTTTCCCTGTAGTGACCACTATAGTGGAAATGTGATATTACTTGCTGGCCATACGGATACATGGATGACCTTGTAACATATTAATGGGGTGGGTACTGCAGAGGAGAAGCTAATGTTGTTCTGCTTTCCCACTCAAAGATATGTTCATATAACCTAATAGGGCAACTTAACAGTTTCAAGGTGAAAGATCTATATATATAATAATTAACAACAATAAGCACCTTACAATTCTGCTGCTTGGGAAGGTTCTTGCAAACAGCGCCTTCGGCTAGTCATATTTAAGATAACGTTTTCCATACTATTTTCTTTCTGTAGCAGTCACTGATGCAGACCATGAGATCAATCGCCAGATCTATACCCACTATGGTCACAGTCCCCAAAGAGCTATAGGAAGTTCTCTATAGTTTATTTTTACAGGAGACTTAAAATTGATTTTTTTTTCCTTTTACCGAATGTCAGGAAAGTTGAGATTAATGACAAAGCTAATGAGAACCTGCCTGCTCCATAGTCCAGGGAAAAATATCTCAATGGACCCCGACGGTAATCAACATGGAACAATCCGGAGCTTATAATCACGCTGAAATAAGAACTCCATATGGGAGAAGTGGCGGTGGGTTCTAATTTATATAGAAATTATATAATTGAGGTCTCAGTATACAGAGCGAGGCTCTTATTCCAGTAAGCTGCACACAAATCTCCATTACAAGGATCCCATTTGTTTCCCTTAAGCATTAACAGACCATGTGTATATAAACGTCTTCCTATACACAGCAGTAATATCCCTTTTCCCCGCTATAATATGAAAGATTATGAGAATGAAATGATCTGCGGTCGAGGCCTGAGGTCTGATCTTCTCCACAGTCCCAACCGAAACCATATGCCACATCGGAAATGTCTCATTAGGAACAGACGCTCTCAAGAAGGAAAATCTAAGAGCTTTGGCTCTCATCCGTGACCACGTCCTGGGAAGAGAAGACTGTAGAAGAGATAATATGTGCGGGATCCTTGTATAGATCCACAAGACTTATACAATGTTAGAACAGTGAGAAACATTGGACTGTGTTGTTCTATATAGTAGTTAAAGGGGTATACTGCACCTATCTGGGGCATATTGTATATTCATTAGTGTCCCACCTTCGGGATCAGGGGCGTAACTACCACCATAGCAGCCATAGCGGCTGCTACAGGGCCTGCCGTCTCAGAGAACCCATCCCTGCAATGCACTGGGCCTCCTAAGCTGTCATCATACTACCAAGGGAGATGCCTACCATAGGGGACACTATGTACTGGGGGTAGGGGGAGGCTACTAGGGGAGATGCCTTTTTTTTGGGGACACTGTCTACAGGCAGATACCAGGGATGATGCCTATCATGGGGCCATGTGGGACACTAGAGGAAATTCTTACTATGGGGGACACTAAGGTAGATACCTACCATGGGGGACACTAGGGGAGATGCCTACGAAGAGGAAACACTAGGGTATATGTCTTCAATGGGGGGGCTCTATCTACTCTTGGGATACCAGGGGAGATGCCTAACATATGCTATCTACTGGGTGGAGGGCTAACAAACTGGGGGGCGAGGAGGGGGCCAAATAAAAAGTTTGCTATGGGGCCCAGACCTTTCTAGTTACGCCCCTGTTTAAGATCCGCACCTATTGAGGCTTCCTGGTCCCTTTATTATGCAATGCCTAGTATTATTATACAGTATAACATTGAAAAACTTCAAACTCTTGGACCGGTACCCAAGTGTAAAGGAAATTTCTGTATTCCGTGAAAAAAAAAAAAATCTACCATCTGTCTCTAAATGGGTTAACCCCTTTTCCGCCTGGCTTCTGGTATTCCCCAGGACAGTGTTAGCTTTAAACCGTTCAACAAATCACTTGGCAGTGGAGTCACCATGTTAGCACCGCCGCGGTTTTGTTATTTTGGTCTAAGCTCCCTGAGCCTGGATCCATTTCACAGGCAGGAATGAAAGTAACATAACTGATCATCAGCAGAGATGGGCAGAATACTAGTAGGTGGCGGTGGAAATGGTCCAGCATCACTGTGCACTGGGACTCCCATCATCCAAGTAGCCGGTATCACTTTGCATAGAAATACACATTGCACCATGAAATATTAGTTTTTGTTCACCAATATAGAGAATATGAAGTGATTGATGATCACGAGTTAACACTTGCCTATCCCTAATGCATTCTCCACACTTCCCTTCCTATTCATGGTTCCAAATGCCTTTCTTTCCACTTGCGGCATGGCTGCCTATAAAAATAAGTAAAATTGGTGGTCGTCTGGCTCGCCCATCTGGTATACCCACTTCTTATGCTGCAAATCTCACAGTCTGTAAGTTTTTCACAATGGTATCTTATGTTAGAGGTGGGGGGGAACGTTGCCCTCTGGGAAAATGATCAGCACCGGCATTCTGGTGGCAGCGGGGAATAAAGGATCCGTTTGTATTCCCAGTCCGGCTCGGCTGCAGCCTGAAGCTGACAGGGAGGAGGGAGAGATAAGAACAAGGCTGAACATTGCACATCTTTCCATTGGTCTTAAATGAAATGCGAGACTGGAGGGAGCTCAGCAGGAGGGGAAATGAAATCTGGGGCTCACGTCCAAAGGAGGATTCATCACAGGCCCAGCAGGACGGAGAACATGGAGATTAAATAAACTTGATGACAACTCATGTATTACTTAAAACGCTTGACTGACACCTGTGCAGGTGAAATTCATAGGTGTACGGAGAGGTAGCAGAGCTGAATAAAGAATACAACTTTCTGCAGTAACTATTTCCCCAATGGTCACATCTGCTTGTGTGTGCAGCATTACAGCAGAGACAGCCACCGGGATTACGTTCACCTATATCAGGCTGCTGTCTTTGATCATTTTCTATGTCTACATCCATAGACTTGAATAGAGAAGAATAGATGTTACTAACATCCATTCTTCTCTATTCAAGTCTATGGATGTAGACATAGAAAATGATCAAAGACAGCGGCCTGATATAGGTGAACGTAAACCCGGTGGCTGTCCCCGCTGTAATGCTGCACACACAAGCAGACGTGACATTTCACAGGATCGGTGACAGATTCATTTATGGAGAGGCCTATGGAGACTTCTGTGTAAATAAGTGAGCAGATGCTGATGGCCGTGATGTATCAGCCCAGACAAAAGCGCTTCGTATTCTCATGAACTGTTGTGGTAACAGAAGATAATACAACATGAATCCGCTATACAAAAGAGAGATATTGGCCTTCATATCTGATATTATTATCTCGCTGATGACAGCCATAGATATGACATGTTAATACATTATCAGATTGACAACTGATCTGTGCAAAGTAAATAATTCTGCCATACTGTGCTTATGAATAGTGAGGAACGTATCCCCCAAACTTTAAGGCTCGACCAAACCCGAACGCTCAACGTTTGACTCTTGCTGCCTGAAGAAGATGGATGCAATATTCAGGTTTGGACGAGCCCGTACGTTCGGCACGTTTTCTCATCATATCTATTGAAGTATTTTCCATTATTCTTAGTTATTGGTCATTGTCTCTACAGTCAAAGCATGGATCCAAACGGGATCAATTCTTCATAGAAGAAAATCTATAATTAAAATTTTTACTATAAACAACAACAGCATTCTTTGTGTTTTTGAAGAATTTTATCCACCTGATATTAATATATGGCTGTCCAGTCTGTCAATCCCAGTGCCAACCTCTATACCTATAATATAACAGGAAGGAATCCACTAGGTCATTTAGGGAGTGGTCCTAATTCTGAAACTGACCAATCAGTGCTGACAGTCTGAGACAGTGTAGGACACACCCCTTTGACCAAGGGAATGGTAATAGTTGTCAAATTATTAGTTTATTTACAGCAGAAATATTTCACAGAAATTCAGGTATTTAGGCGAGAGGTATAGGGGAAATAATCTGCTTGGCCAAAGATTGCCATGTTGTGCATTGCGACTAATAGACGTGAATGGGGTTGAGTTGCAACCAACCCACCCCGACCTGACAGTCAGCAGAAATTCATCTGGGGTGGACTTGCGGGTCGCAGTCTGGCAATATTCACTTTTGCTTTGATGTAGCGATGCAACGTGGAGATCTTTTACCTAAAAATGCTTTTTGTCAATTTGTGGCTCTTTAGCTGTTGCAAAAGTACAACTCCCAGCATGCCTTCGGCTGTCAAGACACGCTGGGTGTTGTAAATTTGCAACAGCTTAAGAATCACAGGCTGGTAAACATTGCCCTAGAAAGTAGTGAAAATGAAATGACTCCCTATGCATATTAAAGAGACCGGTACCAGCTGGGTACTAGTTATAGTCTACTGATGGGTCCCTGTGCAGATGCCTACACCTGTACTGAAAACTGACATCTGGCACTGAGCCCGAACTCAGAAGAAGTGTCTTATGCAGCACAAAAAAAAAAAAAAAAAAAAGATGAACCAGCTTACAAACACCATTCCGCCGTCTAGGTGTATGCTCCCCGTAATGACTAGAATTAGCCGTTTTCAAGACTCCGTTTAAAGTTTTCTGTTCAACATCAATAGAATCTAATGCTAATCACTCATTGTGAACCTAAAAAAAAAGAAGAATTTCCAACAAAGCTTTAAAGCTGCTTCCTGACGGTCTTGAATAATTAAAATTAGCATCAAATTTTTAAGTCTTTCAAGATTTCATTAAAATTCATTCTCCCCTTCAGAGAAATCTCTCTGCCAGAGTCACATGTAGGACAAATTGCACACTCCACAGGACAATGAGACCCCTCTTCTGTATAATATTCCTTAGAAAAGATCAGATAAACCTCCAAAACAGGGTACGGACTGTAGAAAATGCCTTATATAAAAAACCCGGACATAATAGTAGTAAGGATAGTAACTAGAGATGAGCAAACCTGGAGCATGCTCGAGTCGATCCGAATCCGAACTTTCGGCATTTGATTAGCGGTGGCTGCTGAAGTTGGATAAAGCCCTAAGGCTATGTGGAAAACATGGATATAGTCATTGGCTGTATCCATGTTTTCCAGACAACCTTAGAGCTTTATCCAACTTCAGCAGCCCCCGCTAATCAAATGCTGATCGTTCGGGTTCGGATGGACTCGAACCCGGTTCTCTCATCTCTAATATTAACCCTTCATATCTAGGTAGTGTTCATTACTATAGATGTGCACAGGTGCCAAATATAAAAGTTTAATAGGTTGTCCAGGATTGAGAAAAAAAAAAAACATATGTGCAAGAGTAAAAGTCTGGGTTATGTACCTGTCTGCCTACTGAAGATGATTCACATTGTTCCTCAAAGGTAAATCAAAGCTTCCTTTTTATATCTAACTAGCCATAAAATGCAAAGCAGCTGTGTTTTGTATAAGCACCAGTATATCTACAGCTGTATATCCACAGTGCCTCTTATTTTAGCTTCTTAGCAGCACCAACAGAAGCAGATCAGTGCTCAGTGTAACCCTTTACTTGCTGTTTCTTTCATTTCAGCTAACACAGCAACTTGCAATCCCAGTGCATCAGTAACCCCTTCTCCCTTCTCATTTCTTCTATAGTAGCGTACTGTGTAAATTGTCAGAACTTTTATTAGCAATATGTCATGATATAGCAGAGAGGAGTATGTGCTGTGCTGTGAATGGCCAGAGAAATAAGGGAATGTATGTATACTGCTTAAAGTTTTCATTCCACCCCTTGGAATATAAAGAATGAGAAATAGTTGTGCATCCTGGAGGAGACTCTCTAGGGTTCAAAATAGCAGTAAAAGCACTAAAATCACCTTGTCACCTCTTCGAAGGGTTAATCTACCAAAACTAAGCAGGTTTTTAGGAAACTTTCAAAAAGGGTACGTATATATCGTAAAAGTTTCCTGCTGTTAGCGAGAAAAGAACAGAGCTCTGTGCAGCTGGATCTTCCTGGTAATGGCAGAAAATCTGGATTTTCAGTTTAACAAAGATTAGCGTGTTACGTCAGGTTACTGGAACACTATCAAGAGGCAGTAAAATGCTGAATGTGATTTAAGCCCAAGCAGAAAGTTCAATGAAAAGACTCTGGTTCCTGTGGTTTCTATAAGTATTCTGGTCCCCACAGGATGGACAGAAAAGCCGGCTACTTGGCTCTTCCTTCAAGGCTCCGGTTAGAAAGACTCGTCGTGTTCACTTCAAAAGTAATTTGTTCCAAGAAATAAGCACTCAAGCTAATGAAGCCTGGTTTCCTATGGATTTCATTCTAATGGGTATTTGACTTGCTAATTGAATCATAGATTTCCTTACATCTTCCACTGACGTTAATTAATGTGGGATACAGATAGATGTTTGCACTCATTGACAAATAGGGAGTTTTGGGAAACAGAGGTTTTATTTCACCCAAATCTGACAAAGACGTAGGGAAAAAAAAAAAAAAAAAAACGGCTTCCCTTGGGCCCAATTGTCCTAAATTAGAATAAATTATGGTTGCGGTGAATGGCAAATGGGCTGTAGGCCTCAACAGTGACAGCTTTATTATAGTCAGAAATATAAAGTGCAGCAGAGTGCGTGCCGCTATAGATGGATGACGGGGATCACATGTAATCTGTTATCTAATACGGTAAATGAAAGAAGAGTAATGGGGGTTTAATTCGTAAATGAAGCTTGATGCATTGGTGTTATGGAAAATTGAATATGTATAATGGTGTTGTCATCAACCTTCTGCTGCCATTAAAGGGATCTTAAAGCGAATGTACCAGCAGTACATTTACTTTAAGTTTTTCACATGATAGAATGGCGTCGGCACAGGGAAGACGGTGCTGCGGTCCTTTTTTTTTACTTACCTTACCACGTTCCCCAGTGTCCTCAGGCCCGGTGTCTCGGCCAGTGATTGGCTGAGCAGCCTGTTAGTGAAGAGACAGGACCACTAGGGAACAGAAGGCAGAGCTGTAGCTGCAGAGACCAGGAAGGCCTGAAGACACCGGGGAACGTGGTATGGTAAGGAAATACTTTATTATGTTATACTACAATGATTTTTCATCGGCTGTTCATGGCTATTACACATAGCGATACACTCCTGATCATTTTAGGTCTAGACCTAAAGAAACGATCAGATTATGATTGTTTCATTGGCTGATCGTTCTCTCTATTACATGGAGCAATAATCATCTGAATTGGTCTGATTCGGCTGATTATCGCTTCGTGTTAAAGGGTCCTAAGAAAGAGGACAGAGTCAACCTGGGCTAAACCCATTAACACTGAGTTATCCTTAAAGCCATTGGGTAAAATTTCTCCTATTTATCTTGTACAGCTTGAAGGTCCCCTGACAAGGGTTTACCATACAGCAGTGCTTCTCAGTTCCAGTCCTCAGGCCTCACCAACAGGCCATGTTTTGAGGATATCCCATACAAAGAAGACCTGTGATAATACCTGATGCATTGAGTATAATTATATCACCTGTGAAATACTAAAAAAATCCTCAAAACTTGACCTGACGGTGAGGCTTGAGGACTGGAATTAAGAAGCACTGCCATACAGTATGTGCAATCTGAGTAGTTTCATAGGAGCCCAGTAAGTAGGGAGTCACGTCACTAGCCAACCATGCAGTAGGACAACTTTGCTACAGTATATGGTCCATAGGTCCAGGGCCGTGTCTATGAATCAGCGGAATATATGTTGGATGATGATAATCTGGCTTGATGCATCTAGCTTTTCCTTCTGGGGTGGACTCAATCTAAGACATAAAGTGATCTATATTTAACTATTGGAGAGCAAGGAGCCCAGATACAGTTCTTGCAAAGATGACCTTTGCCCCTGTCCTCATAGTATGAATTTGTGATAAAGTTTTAACTTAAATGTTCACTGCCACTTTAAAAATAGAGTTTAACCCCAACTGATAAAAACTTTGACACGTCATAATTACATTTTGAAAGTTTTTAAAGTGACAGGGACAGTTTAAATGCAGTAATGTGTTTAATCGTAAAATACAAGATAACAATCCAAATAGCATCAACTACAGGAAAGGGGGCGGCAGATAAAGAGTTCCTCTCAGATCTCAGAGAGATTCTTTTTGATAAATGTGTTGCTTTAGTTCAAGTGCATTAAGACATTCAACAAAGAACAAAAGTAGAACATGGCTGTAGAGATGAGAAGCGATGGGGCAAGAGGTTACGCTGTGAGGCCGTGGGTGGTACCGCCAGCTGATAGAGGAGGAAGTGACTTTTCTCACACACAGAGTAGTTTGGTGGTGATATAATGCTCAAAAACATCCTTTATTGTTGGGGGGGATCAAAAAGAAGTAAAAAGGCTCTCACAAGAAGCAGTTGCCACTAGGGGGTGCTACAATCACTTTGTACCATTTGGCATTAATGCACCTGCCAGTCTCATTCCATTCCGTAACGCCAAATATATCCCATAATTCCGATGACACCAAATAAATTACAATATTAAAAGCAGATCAGCCAGCAAAGTTGAGACAGACCCCATAGACTTGTATGATTTCATTTCCAATTAATCTTTCTATCTTGTCAGCGACTAATGCTTATATTATATTACTATCTGAGGATGAAGATTTTATTTCTCTTCTTCGAGTCTGCCTTCCTGCTTCCAAAGCGATAAAGACTCATTTTATTACGCCATACCAAAAGGCCAATGAATGTCAGCAGCATGTGCAGCACTTTGTAAAGGAGACATTAGATGGCAGGGAGTCTTTAGGGAGTTCCTGAATGATACCATAAAAACAGAAAGGGAAGCCCATACATTGTGCACTGTAACTAAGTCAGGCATCGCAAGACGTCCACAAGGTGTGAATAGGTAACATTATCAAAGTTAGAGATCTGGTTGAAGCTTCTAAGTGCAAATAAAGTCAGTGATTTATATGGTGCCAGCAACTGTATAAAGCAAGCAAACCTGAAAAACTAGAAACAATACTACCACCAACGCCACTACTAGTGATGAGCGAATACTGTTCGATCGAATAGATATTCGATCGAATAGTAAGGTATTCGATCTATCGAGTATTATTGAATAGTTCGCCGAATATTCGAAAAATATTCGATAAGCGTTCAAATCCCTCAGCTTCCGGTTTTTACCTCCAAGTGGTCGAATAGATGTTTTTCAATAATCGAATACTTGTTCCCATAGACTTTAATGGGATCGAATATTCGAATATTCGGGAGATATTCGCTCATCACTAGCTACTACCTACTACTACTACTACTAGTTATTAGTAGAAGTATAATAAGTATAGAAAGACTAGGAAAGTTTGGATGCAGTTCCAATTTTTCATCTCCTTCCATGGAATTTTCAGGGTCATGTAAGACTTAAAGGGAACCTGTCATCAGTCATGCTGCCTGAGTAATTGGGATTAGAGATGAGCGAATTGCTCATCTAAATGAAGCGAAGCGCTTCATTTGCTCTACGCTCCGCTCATCAAGCCGCCGCTCATCAAGCTGCTTCGCTCCCTGCCGTTCCACCCCGAATGCTGGGGAAAAGCTGGATCCCACCCTGGGAAACTGGGAGAAGTTTCCCAGGATTGGATCCAGCTTTCCTGGCATACTGGGAGGAGTGGCAGGGAGTGCAACAGCGCTGAAAGGCCGGCGGGTTGATAAGCGGAGCACAAATAAAACAAAGCACTTTGCTTCATTTAGATGAGTAATTCTCTTGTCTCTAATTAGGATGATGGTCTGTGCCATACCGGCCATGATTGATAGATCTCTCTCTATACCCAAATAAATGAAGGTGTGTGGGGCAAGAAGATGCTGCCAGGGACTGCGCTGATGATGTGAAGAACAGGGACCTAAGAAAGAGATGGTGGTCACACCTGCACACTGCTGCCCTACTTATTGTCTGGGGGAACCACTACAGATAACTGAGCAATGTGTCCCCAGGTTAGAGGATAACTAACTGATCATGGGGGAATCCAACGACTGGAGTATTCCCTTAGGGCCCTAATACGCGGGACGATTATCGTGCGAAAAATCGTTAAGTCGTTTGAATTTAAACAATAATCTATTTGTGTAATTGCAGGAAACGATCGAACAATCGCTTGTATGTCATTGATTTAGATCTGAACCTAAAATTATCGTTAATCGTTCGCTGTATTTCCACATTCGTTCTCTCAAGTTCCGCATTTGTTCACTAATCATTCAGTGTAATTGCACATTGTTCATTGTTTTGAACAGAAGGAGTAAACGATCATAGTAACGATCCTAACTAACGATTATCGTCCTGTGTAATATGGTGAACGATTTCAGGTTAACGATAAACAATCTCGTTTGCGATTGTTTATCGTTAGTGGTAAATCGCTAAAAATCATTCCGTGTAATAGGACCTAAGAATAGACTGGAGATCATGCATGCATACCCCAGCTCCATTTATTCTCTATGGGAGAGACTAGAGATAGCCAAGTAGAGTATCCCCAGAACTAACTGATCGTGGGGGGTCCAACCACTGCCAACCCCGGCTATCTCCAGAACAGGGACCGAATTCTCCCATGACATTACAGTGCTCAGCTATCTCCAGCAGCTCTCATAGAGAATGGATGAAGTGGTGATCACACATGAGCATCAAGGCTCCATTCAGCAGGGGGAGTCAGGCCCTTTTTCTCAAGATTATGCAGGTCCTGCAGGGTTGCGTTACTAGTGAAGACTCCACCGGTGTCATCTACAAATCTACCGAGCCAACTTTTGATTGAGAAGCCCTGATTAAAAATACAACCTAGAACATGATCTTGTCCTAAATAAAACTCTTTATAGAACATACTATTGGCAATAACAAGTCACAAGTCTTCCCCGTAAGAATATACAGTAGTTTCCCACTTCTCGATGTCTCGATACCCAAGCCTGAATGTTTACTCCAATACACCAGTTTATGGGGATGGATTTATGGATTTATCAGACTGGATCTAAAGCACCAGCGCAGAATTAATCTTACAGACAGTTCTGCTTGGACTATTATGTTTACGGGGATAATATCATCAAAGAAACCTCCAGCTCAGCCCAACCCCAAAGCAGCCGAAGCGTAATACGATACACTTTTTGGCAAACAAAGTGTACTATTAAAAGATAGATGGCAGGTATCAGAAAGCCTTAGACAGTCCAGAGAGTAAGTAAGGAGACATTTGAACTCAGTGGCTACTAGCCAGTCCTTATTCCCCTTCCATCCTTAGATCTCACACTTTAAGCCTGTAAAGTGAAGCACCAGCAAATAACCATCGCTCCATTCCTGCAGTGCTGGACATGGGACTCAGTAAGACCTCTAAATGGGAAACTGTCATCTCCAGAAAAATCACAATTGCCATTCATATGGTCACTCGGAGCAACAGACAGAGAATGCCCCCCGACCACAAGAAAGTAAATAAAGTGCCGAATGCGTCCATGCTCTGCTGAGCATTCTCCCCATGTCGCCCTGATTCCCTGTGTGAAGGGATCTTGCAATCTTCTTAGGGTTCAATGATCCTTTTAAGAAACACCACATGACCTACATTTACTCATTGCTAGCCGAGGAGGACTCGTGGTCCGGCCACCTAGGAGAATGTTGTTTTCTTCAGCATTTGTGTTGTTCTCTAAACTTCTCAGTTAGGGACATCGGGATATGTAGCGACAGAACGATGTCAGGGGGGGGTCGAATATTTGCACTTATAACTAAAAGTACAACATATAAACGTTCCCGGCTAGATAAGGACATTCAGACGAATTTCCATTTGATTTTATAATCACGGTGCACAATGAGAACCATAAGTTGTTGAAAAAAATCAGATCAGGCAGGAGCCACCATCTCAGCCAATGAAGGTCCCCAATCATGACACCAGACTATACATCGGGATACATCTATCTATGAAAATGAGATAGTATTCTGATATTGTTATTGTTTAGGTAACAATAAGAGCATATTGGCATTCTGAATTAATAAGGGGGGGACCATACCTGTCATATACTTATACTTATGTTGGCCGAATACACTACTCGTAGTCAGTATAAGGTGTTTGGGGAATCCGCAGATGTCGATGTCAGTGGAGATAGGAGTCGGGCGTGATGGGATTTCTCTGCCCGACCACTTTAGTCTCAGGGAGATAAGCTGCCTGAGCTGTCTGGCAGCAGCTTATCCCTCCTCATAGAGAACAAAGGAATGTTCGGCCATGCCAAATGTTCATCTGAATGGGAAGGATAAAGGAGATACCTATCGGTTAAACTATCGTTTGTCTGACATTTATTAAAGGTGTATGCCCAGAGTGGAAAATGGTTATAAGCAGTGTCCCTTACACTAGCTGACCTGTCCTATTCTGCTGAATGGGGACAACCTATTTATTTAAATGGGCACCGTGAAGGGAACCTGTCACAGTCAATAAAAAATTTGATCTGCAGGCAGTATGTTACAGGGGAGGAGGAGCTCGCATATTATTGTATAGCTATGTATATAAAGATATAACAGAACTTGAAACTTATTTATTTAAACTTTTGCTCATTCACTTAGGGTGACCATTGGGCGGTCCGATTTAGTGATTGAGAGTATTACTATATGCACACTGTAGGAACACCTACCGGACTCCTAAACCCCTGGTCATTCTGGATTTAGGAGTCCAGTGGGTTGCCCTACTTAGTGATTGACAGCTATATTTGTATTTACACTCAAAAGTGTTCAGTTATTTATAGGACCGCCCACTTGACTCCTCAGCTCAGAGCAGGCTGTCTTTTAAAACAACAAATGACAAATTCTGTTGAATATTTTTACATAAAGCTATATATCAATCTGCTCAGCTTCTTCTGTGTTATAACATAATTCCAGTAGATTGGACCGCATTTCCTGGGGAAAGGTCCTATTTAATTTTGCCTGTGGTGGCACTGCAGCTAAACACTTTCTTGTAGGTCTATAGTCACAGATTACGGCTAATCACTGGGGGTCTCAGTACAGTGACATTTCATATATTTTCTGTGCCCAAAAAATTGAACAGTTAGAGGTTGATGCTCCACATATATTTTCCTAGATAGTGATTGCAAAAACTTTTATATAAAAAGGACAAAAGTTTAAATTACAAATCTAAATTCTATAAGGTGATAAAACATAAGTGTGGCGAGATTATTTGTTGGTATGCCCACCTTCTCTGAGGACCTCATTGCAGTTAATAAAGCCAGGATTTACGAGTTTTCCTGAGGACACGCTGTATCTCTGTAAGTGCAGCATAAATTAACCAACAGAGATGACAAGACCAGAACATAAACCTTCCAGGAGCAGGTAGTGTTTCAGACATTGTACAGCTACCTCAGTGCCAGCCAGCCGTGAAAACAAGAGGGATACTAGCAGCCTTGCTTGGAGAAACTGGGTTAACTGTTCGTGTCATGTATACCAAGGGACTGACTGAGTGCTTGTCTGCTCCAATGGGAATTCAATGGAAGAAGCTTGGCCGCAGAAAATACTGTCTCAGAGATCAGGAACAACATATCCCTCTTCACTTCAAGGTGTAATTTATGGCACATAAAAAGTCTCTTTAATTTTATTAGAAGTGCTGTAATATACCTTATATCCTATAGGCAGGGCCATAGCCAGTAGCTAGGATAGTGAAAATTGTAATGTGATCACACAATACTGGGACCAGCTATAGCAGCATGAAACCTTGTGGTTATATTTGATCTCTCCTTTGCACAGGGATAATGCAGCAAATGACAACTTTGTGGCGTTACTAACAGGATAATGAACAATATGATATCATCACACAAATATCACATTAAAAATTTGCCATGTAAATTGTGGCATTACAGCTTAAAGCAAATGTATTTTTTGAGATTTTTATATAGATCGGTGTCGGCACAGGGAAGCTAATGCCAATCGGCCATGATGTTATTAGGTGACAGCTGTTTCGCGTTGTCCAACGCTTCTTTAGACCACCTAATAACATCATGGCCAATTGGTGTCTTGTCTGCTAGCTGGCATTCATAAAGTTACTGAAATAAATATGCATGAAGTTCTGCACAATTTGATGGTGAGTGCCGCTCCTTCTTCATATCTACAGTGATTTTAGACATTGATATTCTTGGCTGAGCACCCCATCTCCCGTATTATTGCAACCAACAGCCTAGCTGCAATAGCGGTTATAAGACTCCTAGAGGCTTATCTGGCTGTGCCGGTCTGTGTCTTTATTTTTTATTGTCCTTTTTTTGAACCGCCACCCAGTTCTCGCTCAAACTCAAAGCGATGTACCTGATGATACATTCGCCTTAAGAAAAACATAATGATGTCACCTATAATGATGTCACAGCACAGAATAATATTTTGTTCCAGTTTGGTCAACATACTATACCCCGGGAAATATCAGACCATTTGGGTTCTCTGCAATAACTACAGGGAGGAACTTAGTAGCTTCCCTTCCTATATTTCCTTATACGCTTAAAATCATTTAGTAGATGTGAATGATGAACAACAATTGAGGGCTGCACAGATTACACTTTAGCAGTACATATGGAGTTGCAATTTTTTTTTTTCATGTGAGGGGGCGAGTGGTGAAAACTGATATCTAAAAAAGCACATCAAACATAAACACAACTCAAATATTAGGGAGAGTCAAAGCGCACAGCTGTTCCCAGCACATCTGGTATCCTTGTATCGCTCGCTGCAGACAGAAAACATGGCGGGACCCAAGCATGCCCGCTATTTCAAGCATCTTGCTGAAGACCATAAAATGTAAGAGCAGATGTTTAGTGTATAATAGCTATGTCCATTACATGCAGACTCCCTCCTGTTTACATGACCAGTGGCCCCAATTCTTGCAATGTAAACTGTTTACAGAACAGACAGAAGGGCGCAGGCCTGTGTCAGTGGAAACATGGAGTGTGTATATTGGTGTGTGTAGTGAAGCTATGAATGATGACTTTTACATTGATAAAGGCCATTAGAGAGCTTAACGTATGTGCATTCCAAGACTAAAGAGGTAGTGCCAGATCTCTGTGCTTGCTAAAGGTCCTATTACACAAAGCGATTATCGGCCCTATTTCATCGGTTACCGACTATTCAGAATGATAATCCCTCGATGTCTGTGTGTGTAATAGAACAGACAGTGGACAGGGAACGAGGAGGAAGCAAGCACTGACCTGACAGGTCTGCGCTTGCTTCCTCCTCAACATCGGCCCCTGTAATAGAGCCCTAAGTGTCCTTTAGCTCATACAACCACAGTGTGTGAACTTGTCACAGGTCACCGTCCGATCATCCGGTAAGGCTCCGTTCACACGGACTAAAAACTGGCGGAATTCCGCGGCGGAGAATTCCCGCCAGCCTCCGTGTCATAATGGTTGTCTATGGGGGGCTTCCGCACCTCCTCTCTCCGCATCTTTCCAAGCTGAAGCACGGAGCGAGGAGGCGCGCAAGCCTCCCATAGACAGCCATTATGACACAGAGGCTGCCGCGGTGGAGAATACCGCTGTGGAATTCCGCCAGTTTTACTCTGTGTAAATGGAGCCTAAGGCTAACATCAGATATTCCAAGCATCCCTGTCTACTTTAAACTGGGGAAAATATTTATTTTTCAAATCAACTGATGGCAGAAAGTTATACAGATTTGTAAATTACTTCTATTTAAAAAGTTCAAGCGTTGCAGGACTTATTAGCTGCTGTATGTCCTGCAGGAAGTGGTGTATTCTTTCCAGTCTGACACAGTGCTCTCTGCTGCCACCTCTGTCAATGTCAGGAACTGTCCAGAGCAGGAGAGGTTTTCTATGGAGATCTGCTCCTGTTTTGCAGTTCCTGACATGGAAAGAGATGGCAGCAGAGAGCACTGTGTCAGACTAGAAAGAATACACCACCTCCTGCAGGGCATACAGCTGCTGATAAGTACTGGAAGACATGAGATTTTTAAACAGAAGTCATTTATAAATCTGGATAATTTTCTGAAACCAGATTCTTAGAGTACCCCTTTAACCAATGCTTTAGAAATGTAAGTGTTGCCGACACCTAAAAACCTTTTGACAGGTCATACAGAGTAGTGAAAAGTGAAAACCCCCATGGAGGCAGGATAAGGCTTCTCTCCTATTCTAGTAGCTGCTCGCTGAGAAGACTATAGTAAGTCTATGGACCTGTCTCTTGAGGAGAAAAGGGCTATGCTGATCAGTGGAGGTCTAACCACCAAGACCCCAACTGATCAAAACTTTTGACTTGTGCTCATTCAAAATAATAGGATGGGGGAGATTTATGAAACATGAGGTAAAGTGAAACTGGCTCAGTTGCCCCTAGCAACCAATCAGATTCCTCCTTTCATTTTCCAAAGAGTCTGTGAGGAATGAAAAGTGGAATCTGATTGGTTGCTAGGGGCAACTGAGCCAGTTTCACTTTACACCATGTTTGATAAATCTCCCCCGATATGTTCTCCAGAACGACGGACGCTCTTTGTAGCTCTTCTTTAGTCAAGAGATGAGGATCCATGAGGATCCCCCTCTAGTAATTACCTAGCATGATATAGTAAAACAGACATTCAAACCAGACAAATCCAAACCAAACACCTTACATAATTGTTCCAACTTTCTATAACTCACACATTCAATTCATAAAGGTTTTTCTCTTTCTTAAAACAGTACAGAGCAGCAAATTTCAGGCTTAATAAAATGAGCGGCTCTAAAAGCTGAGATGACAATATTGATCGCACTTAGACTAATGAAGCCGTGGAGGCTCTCTCCTGCTGCAGTTTGCCAAGGTCGTTCTGCAGGCGTCTCATTGAGTCATGGAGGGATAGTCTAAAGTGGATTGCAGAGAGGAAGAAAATATGTGTTCGGCTGCCACGCCTTGTGAGATTCAATGAACATTACCAGCGGACTGGACAGATCGCTATGCTGGAAATCATATACAAGGCCGAAGAGTTAACCTTTCCCAGAAATGGTAGTAAAGACCATGGCATTGAGAGTTCATGGTCAGCCCAGATGAACATTTAAAGGGGTTATCCAGTGCTACAAAAACATGGCCACTTTCTTTCAGAGACAACACGACTCTTGTCTCCAGTTCAGGTGCGGTTTGCAATTAAGCTCCATTCACTTCAATGGAACTGAGCAGCAAAACCCCGCCCAAGCTGGAGACAAGAGTGGGGTTGTCTCTAGAAGAAAGTGGCTATGTTTTTGTAGTGCTGGATAACCCCTTTAAATACTTACGTACACATGTCGCCACCCTGATTTACTAAGAGCCGTACACCTCTTATTAAAGCCCCCCGGCCCAGCCATTGCGCAGGAATCTGCACCTGCAGGCACATCTCCTCCCTGCCTTGCTATGCCCCCCTGCCCATGCTTCAGGTGAGTGGGGGATATGGCAGGCGTATGCCAGGGAGAAGGGGCCAATCTGCGCCTTCTCTTTGTCATATGTCAGGGGCAATAGTAAATCTCCCCCTAGTTCTTTAGTGCTATTGGTGGAGAGTTTATATTGATGGAAAGTAGTGTTGAGCAGACTTGCTGAACCCGTACGCTCGGCATTTGACTTCTGACGACTGGAGTCCTGGAAAACATGGATGCAGCCATAGGCTATGTTCACACAACGTATATTTTCATTGTATAACGGCCATGATTATTACGAAAATATATGTTACCTTGCAGTCTATGGGATCCCGGCTGGATCGTATACACATAGTATACGCTCTGACTGGGATCCCTAGCGGCCGCAGAAAGCCCTGTCAGTGCACACTATGGACCGAGTGGCTCCGCACGCTCCATAGTGTGCAGCGGGAAGTTCTGATGCGGGCGTGCACAGATGCACCCGCATCAGAACTCTGCGGCACTACAGACCAGAGTCTTTTCAAAGACCGGACGCTCCGTGACCCGGCTGGGTCACAGAACGGCCGGTCTCTTACAGTGAGTGCAAATAGCCTCAGGCTGTATCCATAGCTTCCTGGCAGTTCTAGGGTGGCATCCAACTTCTGAGAATGTTCTGAACCTATTGCAAAGGAAAAATAGAGCTGATACCTATAGCTTCCACTGCTCCAGTATAAATGTATTTCCCCATTGAGTCAGAAATCATGCAGTCATATAAGTATAGACATTCAGTATCTGCAACCTAATTTACTTATGTATGCAACATAATAGACAAATGCCAACATCTTTCAGCTCTAATGGAGTTGCAGACAATGCATCAATGGGATATATATTTTACCTAGCAAACAGTATTTCAATATGTGTTGTATAAATCCCAGCTTGTCGATTACTCTTGGTAAGTGTATCACCTCCATTGATCAGACAGTGCACTATTTTCAGCATGGGCACTAATGACTATTACTAATCACTCACAACAGACCGTGTCAGGTCAGCCTCCTACGTACGTCTGCCTCCTTTCCTGTTAGAAGCGCTGGCAGCCACAATGATGATGATGACCAATTTTAATTTTCTGTAAATGTAATCAGGTTTATAAGAGAGGTATAACTTAAAAGGTCCTGGGCTACAATGCAAAATCTGAGTGTCCCCTAGGCACCTGGCCAAGATATAACTGTTACCTCTGCATCCTCTATAGCTACATCTCTGATCTCTATGTCATCTCTGATCTCTATGTCATCTCTGATCTCTATGTCTAACATTTCAAAGGAAGCATCTGAAGTACCTGATATGTTTATTTAAATGGGCTTTCCTACATTATATGTGATGTATCTGATTGAACTGATACCTTCATTGATCATGGGTACAGGGGTACTGGGTCCCCTATTTAAGTGGAGTGTCAGGGCTGATTTGGCCAATTATCAATCTTTGTAATAGAGACAACAATCAGCTGATGACAACGATCATCGCCTGATGGTTGGTTTAGGTTTGGACCTAAAATTGATGTACATTGCTACATGTAATACCACCTACCATCTGATCATCACTGCCACCACTGCCATTCATATAGGGGAAATGGGGCTTCCAATCTCATTATTAGTGCATTGGTCACCATCTAAGTAATTCTAGTTGTTCACAGTGATAAATATAGGGCCCCTCTAACCCTTTCCATGGCCTTTGGGACAATTGTTTACCAATTGTTTAACCAACAATGTAGTTGCCCTGGAGAGAAAAGTCCTGTATGTGTTCTTTGTAATAGTATAGGGCAAAGGAACAACTGGGTATTAAAGGGGTACTCCAGCGGGGGGGGGGGGGGGCAATTTTGGAATATGACCAGGGAGGAGGTGGCTGAGAGAAAAGACGTCCACTCACCTCCCCAGATCCAGCAGCGGGTCCCGCATTGCGGCGCTCTGGTCCCCGGCCGCTTCCTGGTGTCTGAAGCGGGCTCAAGATGTCACGTCTTGAGCCCCCGTCAGACACCAGGAAGCGACCGGGAACCAGGGACCAGAGCGCCGTGATACGGTACCCGCCGCTGGATCCGGGGAGGTAAGTGGACGTCTTTTCTCTCAGCCACCTCCTCCCTGGCCAGATCCCAAAATTTCCCCCCCCCCGCTGGAGTACCCCTTTAAGGTGGGCAAACACCTTCAATAACTGTAGACCATCAGTTATCTCTCCCGTCTTCCCCATACAAATGAACATTCGGCCCGAGAAGAGGTAATATCTCAGAGAACTAAGGGGTCAGCCAGTAATATTCCTTCACACCCAATTCCTATTACCACCTACATAATCTGTCTGGAGTCTCGGGAGAGCCCCATACAATTTGTACTGCTGACCCAACCCTCAAACCCACCCAAGTATAAAGTGTATGGAGTCCTTTAGACTTCTCTCGCCCAGGGCCCGATGGCAGCTGTCTGGTATGCACATCCTTAAATGCTAAATATAAAATAACACTGTCACCATTTGGAGCTGCTTAGTGGTTGATGTTGATAATGTTTCATTGAATGAATTCTTCAACCAAAACTATGTAACAAAATCCCATCTAACGCAGCCATATGTTCTCGCAAATTCGAAACACTGTAAAGCAATAGGCAGAACTAATACAGAACCTGAAAGACGTTTCCGCCAATTGATTTTCCCTTCTACAATTCATTAAAGCCGTAAATCTATCGGAATCCTTTTATGTATGAGCCATTGATCAAGCATAAAATATATTACCCAGCCCCATTATATATTCCCAACCTACTCTCCACATGCATGAATTAATCTTAATTTATGAACTAATGCAAAGAATGCCGACTGATGCAGTCACGTTCCCAATGTAGAGCATGAAGACGAATTATCATCCATGGCTCAACATGAATGAAGACTTCAGAGTGGTTCCATACACCCACCAACTCGTTGCCCTCTTTCATCCTACTCAATGATTGAAGCCCCCTTGCTTGCATAACTAAAAGACTGTCCCAACAGAGCAAGTTTTGTCCCACCACAAGGAGAATGGCTTGAGCATTATGGCTCAAAGACTAAGCTATCTCAAGGTCAAAACGAAAGACTATGTAAGGTCTGTGCCATCTACAATGCTCCCTGGGATGGTCATTGTCTGGTGGACAGTATAAGAATGGCAGGAATCCTTCAAAATGCATTCCTAAGGAATAGCGTGAGAGGCCTCCAATCATCGATAGGACGCTTCCCTTCTTCTAGCTTCATCCGTATACTTAAGCCTCCTTGTAAACTACCATTATTGTTGAAAGTGACTCATAAAAGCCTGTCCAATGAATAGAAAATAAAGTCCTTGCTCATATTGGTTATTTGTTTAGCTCCATTGCCCCCAGCATTGAAGTTCTCCTTGAACGTCCTTGTAAGATCCAGACACGTCTCTCTGGTCCTAACATTAGATGTCGTCAAACAGATGAAGGTTTATATAGAAAAACGTTGAGTTTAATGGCAACGTTTCTAAAGCTGTTTTTTATCTCCGTCGAGATATTCATTGTCTATTTACTGTGACACAGATTTAATGGAGTTCTGTAATGATCTGTGCAATAAAAGTCAATTATGTAATTATGGGAAGACGTGAGAAATCTATTACATGAATAGAAAGTATCGCACGGCAGCCGGTGGGGATCTGGATTTACATAGAAAGACAAAAAGTTGAAATAAATTCCTTAGGGATACGGTCATATTATTACTATGTGCAAGTTCCATGTTATAGGGGATGATGCCTAATGGTTGAAGTTATGAATGCATAGCATGGATGGATAGATACACAGCATGTATGTAGGGTTTCCATATTTAACAAGAGTTAGCACATCTTTGTTAGGATAGGGCTACAGTGTGACTTTTTGTAGAGCTGCTGATTTTAACTATTGAGTGACAGCTGCAGTCTACAAGATTGTATGAAACTCTGGGTATTGCTTTTCGCTGCAGCTGTAGCTTCATAAATGAAGTCAACTAGTAACATGACTAAAACTCCCAAGCCCCAGCCCAACCACATCATGGAAAGAATGAGGTAGAATATATCTATTTGAAATGTGAGAACTAGCACTATATCTGGTCATTATATAACCTTTATATGTCATTTTCCATCAGTTTTCTCCTCTGTAGGCTCCATCTTTAGTTTTCCATTGCCCCTGAGCTAGTAGGTGGTGAATAGCCTCAATGTTGTCTTTCATACACTCCACACACACAGGAAAGAGGGGCTCCCCTATATCTTTCTAACATACCCTCAGAAGTAGCAGCAGCATGGAGGACATTTTAGTGTAGCATTGAGCAGTGTAAGTGAATGCGAATCAAGCCCTGGGATGAGACAGAAAACTTACTAGAGCTATTCTGTGTCTCTCTGTCAAAGTTTGCAACTAACTCCTCTCTTCTCTAAAGACTTCCATGGGTTATATGTCATCTGATCACTCAGTGACCTGATACATTGTTTGGACTCCCAAGACTATCTTTTAACCGTTTTTCAGAGTGTATCGGGCCCTGGCTTCTGTTTAATAAGTAAAGCTGCGGGTACAGCACGTGACCCTTGGCTCTATTCATTCCTATGGAGCCAACAGAAAGAACAGAGCACATTGCTCTTCCGGCATGCTCGGCTCTTTATGTTGCTTCATAGGAATAAATAGAGCGTGGGTCCTGTCCTGTGCCGTACCCGTATCTCTGTTCATAATACAGAAGTCGGGCCCAATACGGAGATAGGCAGCGGGTACAGAGGAAAATTAGATTTTTTTCCTGAAATACCCTTTTAATTCTACACCTCTAAAGTCTACCATATGGGTTCATTATGACCACAAATACTGCCAAAAAGAAATGATCATCGATCAGTGCTCATTTCCCCAAATATTCAGCTTGGAATGACAACAATAATCCACTTTTGGTAGGGAAGATTTTGGAACATAAACAACATGATGAATGGGTGTCCTGAATGAGAATTGCTGGGACATTACCATAAAAACGCAGATAAAGTCCAAATGGAAAGATGGTCCCAACAGAATGAAATCCAAGGCTCAACAATAACCTCCCTTATATCAAGTCACGCTATGGAGTAAATAGTAACACTTCAACCGCAGAACAGTGTGGGGACACATACATGACATGCATTAGCACTTATCAAAACTCACCCTCATTATCACTTTCCTGATACTGAAAAAAATACTATATATATATATACTTATTATAGGTATAAGACTGCATGTAGTGCACTAAAATTATATATATATATATATATATATATATATATATATATATATGGTCCGTGGAGTCTCAAAACATGGGAATAGCCAGATATCCCTCCAGGGGAGGGAAGCCTATTGCCAAGGGGGTGCCTCCCAGTGGGGAGATCACCAAACCACCCTGATACGTAGCCCCTTAAGTCCCACTCGGTTGCGAGTATTGGAACATAAATAGGGAAACACCAGGGTGGTCCCTTTTATGTCAAAGTCTAACTCTGTGGCGAGTATTGCGACATGACAAGGGTTTACCAAGGCAGGCATCCATCCACAGACGATCGTTTTGGGGTAGTTGGGGTGAGTTCAGTGATTGCTGTGTTTTGTTGGTCTATTTTTCATTGCCCCTGTTAGCCAGAATCCTACTCCACACTGACAAGGGGCAACTACCCCGAAACGATCGTCTGTGGATGGATGCCTGCCTTGGTAAACCCTTGTCATGTCGCAATACTCGCCACAGAGTTAGACTTTGGCATAAAAGGGGCCACCCTGGTGTTTCCCTATTTATGTTCCAATACTCACAACCGAGTGGGACTTAAGGGGCTATGTATCAGGGTGGTTTGGTGCTCTCCCCACTGGGAGGCACCCCCTTGGCAATAGGCTTCCCTCCCAGGGATATCTGGCTATTCTCGTGTTTTGAGACTCGTAACTGAGTCTCCACGGACCCTTCTTTTGCATATTTAAATTTATAGGGGGCAATGCATCAGTGGAGACTCTTCAGTGAGTACTCCAATTGATTTTTTTGTCGCTGGTCTCCCTGAGTTCAGCTTTTGCTGTGTTTGATATATATTTATATATATGTTTTCATATAACCAATGTATATTGTATACACTGCACAGATATAAGCTATTTATATAACCAATATATATTTATACACTGCACAGATATAAGCTATTTATATAACCAATATATATTGTATGCACTGCACAGATATAAGCTATTTATATAACCAATATATCCTTTTCAGGTTTTCAAAGTTTAAACAGGACATAAATGATATATGCTTTTGGTATGAATCATTCTCACATGTGCCTTTAGGACTCAATATGAAAATCCACGGATAGACGTGAAGTGATAAAACCACTATTAATAATAGAAGGGAAGGTGTAACCTAAGATGAAAGCCTCATCTTCACAGAGCTTCAATAAATGTCCTTGCAAATGGAGATGCTTTCCAAGGGCAGGGAAAAAAGTGAATGTGACAATTGGTGGCAGGTTCCAGAGATCATGAAAGTCGCCTGTACAAAGGACCCCTAAATAGCATTAAATTGGGCATGTATCCAACATTTTATTGCGATTGATCCTTTACTTAAAGACCACCCATTAAAATTAGCTAGACCTATAAAAACAGATGGGTCTATCATCGTGCACTTTGTTATTGGCTTATGGTTGTTTGGCGTCAATGGGCCACATTGTGCTCTTCACTCAAAGGAGATCAACGGAAGTGCTGTTTTATTACACGGCCTTATCCCTACAGTATTACTAAGAGACGAGAGCTAACAATGGAGGACATGAGTGACACCAGCATTGTCTTTCATTTTATAGCACTCACTTTTAGGTGGCACTGTACTGTGCACCAACGGGATGCTCTACTATCTGGCTGACATTGCACGTAAGGTTTTTAAATAGTTTCCTGTGTTTTTTTCTGTATTGTTCATGCAGCCATGGAAACTGACAGCATGGATATACATATATCTTTACTGTCAGTTTCCGGATCACACAGCAGTGCATACTTACCGCTGCTGCTGTCATCCGGCATCCTAATCTCCGAGTCTCCCATCCAGCCCCTGTGTCTTAAAGCCCTGCCTCTAGAACGATTGACAGCTGGAGGAGGCCGGGCCTGAAGACACAGCCGCTGGATGGAAGAGTCAGAGAATAGGATGCCAGATCACCGCAGCAGCGGTAAGTATGTACCGCTGTGTGATCTAGAAACTGACAACATGTAAACTGACAATATGTATAGCCATGCTGTCAGTTCTCCGTTATCTTCATGGGCCTCACATCCCCCTGGCCAATGATGAGACATTTTAAAGCTTGCTCTAAATACACGATCACCTGAGGATTGTGCATTTTGCCGATTATGGGACGCAGGAACGTTTCTTGCAACTCTCCTGGCCAAATCAGCCTGTATAAGAGGCCCTTTGGTTAATAAAGGCCTATGATATTGTTGGTTTTAAGCACTGGGAGTCTTCCCACCACATATGATGAAAGTACTCCAACAGCATAATGTGAACTTAGCCTTACAAGTAGAGATAACTACACAGATGTATTGAGAGGGAATGCTGCCCAAACAAGCTTTACAATCTAAATGGATTGGGGATAGAGACAGTAGGTGGGGAAGATGTCAACAGCTAACTGCTTCTGTGTTATGCCTGGCAGTACAAAACAGGCCAAGGGAGGTAAAAGAGACTTTTATGAATTACAGGCGAGAGGCTTCAACAACAAAAGAATCATCCCACGCCGGGGGAACAAGATCCTGGCACATGAATAAAACAACAGTGGGAGAGGTAGGGAGGTAAAATATTCATATAAATATTAGCAAGCAGGAGATTTGGGGAGGCAGAGATGCAGTACATTGATGTTCTCAGAGCTTTCCATCTTTTCCTAATCTTTTGCAGTGGATTCCTTGGCACTGGCTGCACCGTCATACCCAAACAATAGAAGAGCAGGTCAGAACCGAAGACATTCTAGGATTAGCAAACACTTGTATGCCACTTGACCCAATGGTGATGGTGCCAGGAGTCATGCATCAATAAAAATGGAAGAATCTATGACATCATTAGAAACCATCACATGACTTCATTGGGCAATTTATGAGTTCCATATTTTCTGTGCAGATTTGTACATGGAAAAACCACAGCGGATTACGCTACAAGCTCTTGTTTTCTGCATCTATGATACATATAGTATTTTCCTGCGTATAAGACTGCTTTTGTGTGTGTTGGAAGAGGGGTGGTCTTATACGGCGAGTATATCCCAAACTCTACATTTTCACCAGGAAAATATGGGGGTCATCTTATATATATATATATTGAAGAAAAAATTCTCAAGAAATTACTTTAGCCGTCCCTTGGCACTACTGTGGCAACACTTTCCTGGTTCCTTGCCAGTCTCTGCATGACCAGCCTCCAGTGATGTTTTCTGTCAACCGCAGTGTTCATATGTGTTGACACATCATCGTAGGAGGCCAGGTTGACAGAAACCAGGGGGCTTTAGAGAGATAATGTCTCAGGAGCAATAAAGTTATTATAGTGTCTAGGGAGAGAACGGTTGGCTATGATGGATTCAACTGTCCAATCCACTTATTCTTAGAGAGATAAGCCACCACCATCTCTCCTGTCTCTATTGAGAATACACAAGTATAGCAAGAGAAATAGCAACAGTTATCTTATGTGTATGGGTATCTTTATTGCAACTTGTATGTTTCCTTTTAGCTTTGTATGATTTCCTAAGTTTGACACTCTTCTTCGTCTTTCCACCATCTATCGGTATCTATGCTTCCTCTATCCAAAAAAGGGCAAGACCCCTGGGGATCTGCAGTGAGATTCTCCTGCTATGGGACTTCCACAATAGAAGGAACATGGCTGGCGTCCAGATTTGCAGCCTTGGAGACCAGTCAAATATTAAAAGGCTGCAGAAGCACAGTGAGATTCCAAGCAGCGACCAGAAATTGTGACCAGCCGAGCCGCAGAGGCAGAATGATACACAACATAATTAAGCCTTTGTTCTAGTGTTTTTCCTAACAGTACAATTTTCTAATGGCGATATGCATAAGCTACAAATAGCCATTATTAGATTTTTCTGCACTGAGAAGACTGCATCCCTTATGAATAATAAGAAGTCAGCCATATAATGACTCTTCTAAACCGCAGGGTAATTGATTATACATTAATCCCTTATTACATTTCCATGTATAAAGATGTTATGTAAATCCCAGAAATTATGAATCATCACATTTATTTTAACTCCAGACCTTCTATTAAGAAAGGGCAGCTAGAAATGCTTAGGAATCTAGGAAAGGTTCAAAATGTAGCATAAAAAATAATAAAGAAAATATACATAAAGATACATATGGATATATACAGGACTAGTTAATCCAAGAGGATCCTACAGCGGGCTCAGGCTCTACCACTATAATAAAGACCCAGCAAAAAACAATCCCATTAGAGCAGACTGTAAGGGCCGACTGCTTGTCGTTACAATCTATTACTTTTGAGTTGACCCACAGGTAGCCTATATGATGGTTTATTGATAGTATGTCACATGTGATATATCAAATTATATCACAAAGTTTATTACATAATTTAAAGTGGTATTCTGGTATTGTTTTATTTATATGATGCTGGGGGTGCGGTTAAAAAAATTAATATTCACCTACCTCTGTCCCTTACAACTCCCATTCCATGGCCTTCCAATCCCTCACTCATCACCACTTGTTCCTGCTTCCGAGATGAGCAGCCTCATCATGACCTGCCCACTCAGCCAATATCTAATGGAGATGGGACAATACTGTGGTCAGTGATTGGTTAGGTGAGCAGGTCCTGCTGAGAGGACTCCTCTTGGAAGGAAGAACAAGTGGTGACAAATGAGGCACCAGGAGGCGCTGGAACAGAAGCTACAGGAGACCAGGGTAGGTGAATATTAGGGCCCTATCACAGGGAGCGATAATCGGACGAATTAGGCCGATTCTGCCGATTATTGCTTTGTGTAATAGAGACAATGATCAGTCAATGAAATGATCATTGGCTGATCGTTTCTTTAGGCCTAGGCCTAAAATCATTGGCCACCAACCGTGCATCGCTATGTGTAATAGCGATGCTCGGTTGAGAGCTGACGATTGCCCAAACAGTTAATACTTCACCTGTCCACACTCCAGGTCTTCCTCTGCCCTCTGTATCCACCCCGGCCAATGACTGACTGAGCAGCCTTTCAGCTCAGACAGGCCGCTCTGAAGCCACAGCGCACAATGCCAGGACTTATACAGAGTGCAGGAGAAGACCGGAAGCATTGACAGGTGAAGCATTTACTGTTTGGGCAATGGCTGCATGGACATCGCTAATGATGTCTGTGCAGCCCTTGCTAAACAATTATGGGGCCATGTAATAGATCCAGTAAACGAGTGCCGATCTAGCAGATCAGTGCTCTTTTACAGTACTGATCAGGCCACCATCAGTCCATCTAATAGGACCCTTACTTTTTTTAATGCCTTTCTTACCTTTTTGAGGCAAGTTGTGGAAAATCCTTTTACAAGTACAAGTATAAGTACTCTTTCCTGGACTGCCGCTGGAAACTGACAGACATACAGATTTCATTTTATTATTCTGACTGACACCAACACAGTTTGGTACTGTTGTCTGTCAACTCAACCTAAAACCTCATGACCATTATGTGTTGTATGAAATGATAATATGCATCATTCCATGAGTTTATACTATATGTGCCTCTGCTTTTCCAAATCCATTCAGAAACACACAAGAGGATTTTTCACATAGATTCATACAGGATTGGGGCATGATGTATAATGAAGAATTGCTTCTAGGGCACAGTATATCGACTCACCATATGGTGGCACACATAATGCCTATGGCATGTGTAACCGCTATAAAGGTTCCATGCAGATTGCTTAGCCGCATACAGGAGCACTAAATGGAATTCAGGAAAAAAAAGAACGGATCAGAGGATTTAATTGTTGATCTTTAATTAAAAGCAGAAATTACAGCTGTGTCATCAATAAACCGGCTCCGCAGGTCCTGAGAAAGAACAGATAACACAACATGTTGGGAACCGTACAGGAAGGGAACAGCTGGGAAACCACAGGTTCCTGAAAACTGCACCAGAGAACGTTGTCTATATACCGGTGTGCAAGCTGTAAGATATGTGCTGGACTCCAACCAGCTCCAAATATACAGACCTCTATAGAGAAACCAACAATACCCTCCCTGTACACCGAGGAGCTACAGAATGTGTGGGAGGAGGCTAGGTGTTAGGATCAAAGCATGTGCACAGCTTTGGTATGTGATGCCAAACAAGGACCACAACATGCCTGAAATGACTGTAACCTCAATTACTCAAGCCCCACTGAAGCTGAAAACCCTCATGACTCAGGATGGAAATCTAAAGGGAACAAGGTCTTTTTGATGCTTTTAATTCATTACCAGGAAGTGAATATTAGTGTCCATCTAATACAAGTAATCGCTGGGGCGTCTTACCAGGAAATAATGTGAGATAAAAGAGGCCCCCGGGCTCCAGGTCATTCACAGTCCACCAAACATGCCGTTGTCTGAACTAGAAAGGAAATTTGTCAATATCCTTTAAGAGAATTCTGAGATTAGTCCCTCACTTGTGACCTCTATATATAAGTACAGGGTGGGATTGGAGGACATGAGTAGAGATGATTACCTAGGCTGTATCCCTGTTTTCCAGGCGGTAATCGGGCTATCTCCACCTTCCCCACGGAACGGGAAGGCAGCAGGAGTCATATGTCGATGGTTCAGGTCGTACGAACCTGAACCTCGGCCCTGTTCGATCATCTCTAGACATGAGGTCCAGACATTACATGAATAACCCAGTGATATCAATGGGTACTGTGTAATGCTTCATGTCCCCTGTGGTGGCGCTGCAGAGAAACTTAATACTGATGATCGGGTTTTTTCAATTAAAAAGGTCATTCAGCTGCTTAAAATTTGGTAAAAGCAACTTGTAAAGGTGTAAAATGATAAAAGAAATAGTACCCTGCTTACCAATCCCCTTTTGCTTCAAATCTAGTGCTTTGCAGGTCCCTGGCGGTCTCTACTTCTTGGTCCCTCTTGTCATGGACTTGTGGTCACACGTTAAGGAAGTAATGGCCGGTAGTGGATCTGGGAAGCACCAGAATTGGAACCTGTGCAGTTTCTTTTATTATTTCACAACTTTATAAGTTGATAATAATAAAAAAAAGAAATTGTGATAACTGTGGACATTTTCTGTACGAGTCACAAAATCCACTTACACATAAACTGACACTGGATGAAGGCAAACTAGGTCTTTATGGCCTAACCGTGGGCCACTGAACTATGTGCCACCACCTGGTAGCCACAAGATGACCTATTCTGCCCTAGAAGCACTGCTACCTCGATTTTACCATCTGAAATAGCATGACATGGTTTTTAGTAGTCCTTATCTGTGCTAAAAATAAAATTGTAGGTAGAGGAGGTAAATTACGAGAACACCGCAGTTTTTGGGCACCATAGTATGGCTCTGTATAACAAGAGTATGCATGAGCCTTAACTTTTTTATGGTCCCAGTGTTCAGACTTCCATCAACCAGACATTTATATATCTCAAATTGGAAAACTCCTTTATGGTGCGTTCACACCTACAGGATCTGCAGCTGATTTTCTGCAGCAAATTTCATTTAAATAACTGAACACAGCATCAAATCTGCTGCAGATCTGCTGCAGATCCTGTAGGTGTGAACGCACCTTTAAGGAGTCTGTGACTAGACAGGAGCACGACTCATGTCCGAGTATGGATCCCTCGGCATTTGGATACCGGTGGCCAATAAAGTTGGAAGCAGCCTAGGGAGTTTTTTAGGACTCCTTTGGCTGTATCCAACTTCGTCAGCCACCGGTATTTAAATGCCAAGCGATCCAACTTGAGTCATGTTCATCTCTAATAGGGACTTCTATCAATGTCCAACAATGGGGTGCAACTGTTATGGAGCACTGCCATACATTGCCATGCAGCTCTTCTGAAGATAGATGATCAGTATTCTCCGCACTATTTTTAGGAAGTAGATACTGAAGTTATTCAGATTTAATATTCAGTGCACACAGTACTACATGTTAACCAGTGAGGATCACTCCACCAACAAGTCTTCCTTCCTTCGCAGTAGCACAATCCATTTATACACAGTTATATACCCCGGTCTGCTGAGAGTACGTCAAAGTGTTCAACAGAGAGCTCAAGAGATTAATGAAATAGCAATTTAAGGGATAAAATTGAAAGTAAAATCGATAACAATTAAAGTAGATTGCTTTCCATGTCTCCCGCTACATGTGGCTGAAATTACATTTGCACAATGACTGCTGTACATTAAATGTATTATTCTGGAGGCAAACCCTGGGAAATACATGCAAGTATTGCTTCTCTCCAGCCCCATACAACTGAATGCTCCCTATTCTACTATCTCCAATGATGTCATTGTTAGTTCTACAGTCGCTAGATATGGTGGGTTAACCCTTGCACCCCCTGGGGTATATCTACTTAACATAATAGTAGCAGGCACTAGAGACTTCAAATCAGCCATAGAGTTAAACGTCAATCCTGTGTTTTCGACTTTAGATATATTTTTTTACCATAGTAAATTATAGTCATGAACAGTATGTTATCGCTTGTATAATTATAGGGGTGGGACCACAATGTACCCTTGAGAATTTAGTTCTCAAGCAAGATTTTTTTCTTTCGAAAAACGATGTGGTTTGCAATAAAGGTTATTTGTACCCTTAAGGCTGTTTTATTGCGGTGCTGTCACCAATATTGCAGGACAATGCAACACAGTCGCAATATGTGCACTCAGCTCAATGCATAGTCTATCGCAAACTGCGGCCCTCAAGCTGTTGCAATACTACAATTCCCATCATGTCTGGACAGCCAAATCCAAAGCTTTAGCTGTCCGAGCATGAAGGGAATTGTGGTTTTGCAACAGCTGGAGGGCTGCAGTTTGGAGACTCATCATCTATCGAGACTGATTGGTTATACCCAATAGGTCTAATCCACAGGTGTCAAACTTGTGGCCCTCCAGCAGTTGCAAAACTGACCTGGCATGATGGGTATCGTAGTTTTGCAACAGCTGGAGGGCTGCGAGTTTACTCCCCTGGTCAAACCATCTGAACAGACCCTTACTATGGAAAGAAAGCAGCATTCAGAAACGGGAAATGTGATTTTATTCCAACCGTTTCCTCGTAAACATCAGGACCTGTCAGAATTGCAAGCTCTGAACTTTACTTTTGGTGCAGGCAAAATATTGATTCAAGGCTTTCTAAACAAAAAGAACAAACAGTACATTGCAATGGACGTTGCTTGTGCAGCCAGAGGCATGTGTACAGGTCACCGGGGGAGCCCTGATATAGTCAATGGTTTGATCTCTTCCAGAGAAGTGTTATGGGGGAAAATGTATAAGCAGATGTCTTGACTTTGAAGTCTCCGAGCACCTGCCCAGCCTGCCAAGATCCACCTGTAATAGCGAGACTGTGATAAGCTGGAGGTAGGGCCGTTTGTTCCCAGCACACCCTCTCCAGCTACTCACAGGGGACGACCCTAGGTCTTTGATCCCAGCTGTCCATACTTTGAATGACTATGTGCAATCTCTGGCCGGAGTTGAATATTCGTCATACTAGATTCTGTCCATATGCACAAATCTGTGCTGGTATGACCAAGGTCAAAGTGTTGGCACAAGTTCAGGTACTCTACACAAACCATAGTGTCTAGGTAGCTAGAGAGTAAATAAAAATTTACATGCAATGTGTAAAAATATTGCCTGTAAGGTTGATTGTGACTCTCTTGGAAAGAATCCACGATCTTCGGGCCTGACTCATAGTTATGAATGGAGCAATGCATGCCGCAACTTCATTGATTGTCTATGGATTGCCGGTGATAGCCAAATGCAACCCCTTTGGCAGCTCCATGGACAATGATTGGAGCGACAGCATGCATGCATTGCTCCATTCATAACTATGGAAATCATAATTGTACACATCCCCTATCCTATGTTTAGGGGATAAGTTATTTTAACTTGGAAAAGCTTCTTAGCGTGGCCATACCATGTATTTTATGGGTGTTTCTGGTTCATGGCCATATCTTGGAGCCAGTAGAATACAAATCTTATACGCCCGAAAAATGAGCTGGTTCATTCTTTGGGCGGACGGCAGAATCTGGCAAACCATAGAATGGAGTCTATGGTAGCAGCAGGCTTCATGACCATAGACATGTCAGCCTCAAGCTTTTTGCTCCTTCGGGCTGTGATACTATATAAATACGTCTAAACAAAGCCTAAAAGTAGAACTAAATCTCCTCATCAGAAAACAAGTCATAATTACCACACAATAAATAAGATTCATTGTCACCGGAGGAGGCGGAATCCATCCAGAGCTTGTAAAACCCTAGCTGTTTGGCTCTCAGCAGATGGCACGGCACGTTTAGAGCTGTCTTGCAGACAAGGGCTGGAGGACAAACCGTCAATGGCAGAGGAGTTCAAAGCCATTATAACGCATGCAGCTTGGCTGCCAAGGACAAGGCTGCCGAACAGAAAAAGGCAAATCACACAAACCACATACACAGATTTTGGCTGCAGTGTTAGGATGTGACCGGGCCCCCTCCAGCCTACGGATTAGTTCTCATGTCTCAAGCAAAGATCCAGATGTTCCCCCTTGACCCTCCAGATGAAATCAATCACAAGATACAGGAGCGAGGAAGAATGATAAGTGCTGAGTCCACATCATGTAAATACTCTCTACAGTATATCAGCCAAAAAGCATCCTATAATAGTGTCTATTTTTATGGATCTTGGATCTGAGAGCAATTGGACCCTCTGCAACTCCTTTAGGTATCCCCCGACCGCAGTGTAAGGGTCCTATTACACAGGCCGATGAAGGCCGATCAATACTGTAAACGAGAGCTAGATTGGCGCTCATTTACTAGGCCTACATGGCCTAATTATCGTTTAGCAAGGGCTGCATGGACATTGTTAGCAATGTCTGTGCAGACCTTGCCCAAACAGTTAATACTTCACCTGTCCACTGTGGCTTCAGAGCGGCCTGTCTGAGCTGACAGGCAGTGTTCTGATGCGGGCGCATCCGTGCGCTCCCACATCAGAACTCCTCACTGCACGCTATGAAGCTTGCAACCGGAGCCGCTCGCTTCATAGTGTGCACTTACATGGTTTTCTAATGCCACTATTCACTGAATAGTGAATACTGAACAACATGTCAGTTGTTTGCGGCGCCGCTAGGGGTCCCGGCCAGAGCGTATACTATGTGTATACGCTCCGGCCGGGATCCCATAGACGCACGGCCAACGTATTTTCTCGTATTTACTACAAAAAGATACGTTGTGTGAACACAGCCTTAGAGTAAAAGAATGATGGAAAAAGTCATAAAATAGTCTCCAACTGTACAGATACCTGCAGACAGATATGTTCTTTGTTGTGGCATGTAGAAACCGAGCGGCTCTTACTGTACTTGGAGGAAAAGTTATAGTCCCTTAAAAAATAATAATAGTAATCTAGATGAACATGACACACGTCTATGGAATGTTCACTTAAAATTATACTGCTACAAAGACACTCTAGTAAAAAAAGCATACCTAAAGTAAAGATTACTACATCCGGGAGGGACCATGGTGGTAAAGGTTAACCACATCCACAATAATGTTTCCGTTGACCATGAACTAAGACCCACAAAAGACACTTTGGTCCCTGGATCTGCACTTATGCGGATACAGTGAACATTTATTTATTACACGCATCAGCAGTAAGTGGGGGAGTGCAGACGGGCCGCGGGGAGCTGCCCGGGTGATCGCTAGATCGTCCGGGCAGCACATAGCAGATAGCAGTGGTCTGCTGCCGCTGTTCCTATTGCACGGAGCGACGGCAGCAGATCATTGTTATCTTAAGACATTAGTCTTTCAACATGTTGAAAGACAAATGACTGCAAAGATCAGCCGACATCGTTTATGTCGGCTGATCGTTGCCTTTTATTACACAAGATGATCATTGGCTGTAACGGCCGATATTGGCCAAATACGGTTCGTATTTGTTTCGTGTAATAGGGCCTTTAGGGTCAGATCAAAATGAACGATCAACGACACATAAGTGATTTTTCGATCGTTGCCTGCAATTACACAGGACCACTATCGTTTAAATTCGAAGGATACAACGATTTTCCGCACGATAATCGTCTTGTGTAATGGGGCCCTTTGACTCTTTAGCTGCCCAAGGAATTAAAAGGATTTTTCTTGAATTGATGACATCAGCTGTTTGCTAAGAGCCATGGCACCTGCAACACAATGAATGAAGTTGGAAACAGCTCCGTACACTGCGTAGTGGCCATGATGGGTTACTGCAGTTTAAAAAAAAAAAAAATCTCTTTAATAAGGCTTTGGAACACTATCATGTCTTATTATTTACTATAGGCTCTATATTACTCAAATGGAAACAGACAATAGACAGAACGGGGGCTTCAATTATAGAGTAAAACATGTTTAAGCTCACATTGTGCCATACAGCATGAAATCTAGTCTTCTGGTAAGCAGTAAATCATCCCAGATGGAGAGATTACAGCACATTTAGTCTATATAGGATAATGGATTTCTGTTCCAAATCATGAAATCCCGCTGCGGACACGTTTCTCACCATAAATATGCAGTCTGGCAAACACATTCTATATTTTATCTCTTAAAGTGGACCTGTCACCGTGACTTCATGTATATAAATCATATTTCCTGAAATATTCCACAGCTTTTTAATGTCACAAAGAAATTAATATCTGCTGCAGTCTTGCTTCCCGGCCCCCTCCTCCCTGATACAAGTGGGAATACAGGAGTTTATAATGCACTAACAGTGGGCTATATAGGCAAGGAAGATTAAGATGCATGAAGCCGCTATTGATTAGCATTATAATATTGATAAATAGCCTTCACTATGTGGTTAGATTCTGTCAATCATCCGTGCCTTATTGCTGTTGTGTGATGGCAATCAGTCCAAGATATATGACTGGTTCTATAGAACCCATCTGGGTTGTGATGGGGTAAGGCCTAAGCCATGTGTCATTAAAGGAGAAGTCTGGCAAAATTTTTATTAAAGTATTGCATTGCCCCCCCAACAGTTATACAAATCACCAATATACACTTATTATGGGAAAGTGCTTTTTTCCCTGCATGTACTACTGCTTCAAGGCTTCACTTCCTGGATAAAATGGTGATGTCACTTCCTGGATAACATGGTGATGTCACTTCCTGGATAAAATGGTGATGTCACTTCCTGAATAACATGGTGATGTCACTTCCTGGATAAAATGGTGACGTCACAACCCGACTCCCAGAGCTGTGTGGGCTGTGGCTGATGGAGAGGATGATGGCAGGGGGACACTGAGGGACACAGGGCACTGGAGGGACACTGAGCATCCCCCTGCCATCATCCTCTCCAGCAGCCACAGCCTGCACAGCTCTGGGAGTCGGATTGTGACATCACCATGTTATCCAGGAAGTGAAGCCTTGATGCAGTAGTAAGTGCAGGGAAAAAGCACTTTATAATCATTTCCTGTAATAAGTGTATATTGGCGACTTGTATAACTTTTGGGGGGCAATACAATACTTCAATAAAAATTTTCACCGGACTTCTCCTTTAACCATATTTTATCTGGCATGAGAGTCCAGGTGCAGCTGCACCCTCTTTAGTGATGCCAGTGCTGCCGTTTATCCTCAGACAGCAGATGGAGGGGCTGTCTACCAGATACTAGAGAGATCAAACTGTTCATAAATTCCATAGAAATAAGTAGGATTCATTTACCTATGTAAACGTAATTCTCTAAACTTTTACCAGTCATAGTCTTATGCGGCCTGTCATTAGAGCCAGCATGGTCACCAACCCACAACTATACAGTAAAATAGGCCACACTATGTTGTCATATGTATTCATTGTTATTGCTATGCAGTGTCAACATCCTTGGTCTTTTTCTTGGCTGGGATTGCAGAATAGTGAATCACGTTAAATCCTCCCACACCAAACGCCGGTGGCTTCTGAGCTCATTCTATACATTATTCGAGTCACAGTATGCAAACATAACACAGCTTTCATCTGTTTTTTTTAGGTTCAGCTGCAAGTATTTTGTGACCCAGACATCTAAGGCTCAGAGCCATATGTCATCAGCTGGTGGTCTAAGGGAAAAAAAAAAATTAGGACAAAAAAAGTTATTTTGGGGCAAACCAAAAGTCTATGTCTACGAGGTCATATTGTCTCTCCATATGATGCCGATTTCATACCAAGGCATATATAGTATGCTGCATTGATGCCATGTCACTGATGTGTTCTGCCCAGAAGCTTTTGCCTTGGGAGAGGGTGGTAAGGGGTAAGAGTATGTGCATATTACGGCACCAAACAAAAAGGTTTACTGCCTACAGGCTCTGCCCTATACATAGGCCCAAGCTCACTATTGGTTTCATACCAACATTTCGATACAGTACAGATAACTATCGTCTAAAAGTGCATACACGGCCCACAGCGCATACACATCTACATACACATACAAGTTTATATACATTTTAAGCAGTGGCTTACTTCGCTGTGTATAAAAAGATCAGGCATGTTGAAATCCAACATGCTAGTTCTGTCTCTTCCCTGCATCTACTTAAAGGGAATCTGTCACTAGATTTGTGCCGCCTTAAATGGGGGCAGCATAAACTAGTGACAGAAATGCTGAACAGATCGGTGTATTACTTACATTGTTTTTTAACTATTTGCCCTAATAGCTAAAATCTAAAAACTAAAATCGTCATCTATTAGAAAATACAGGTTCATGGCTACCCGCAACGCAATCCCCATCCTGCATGAATCCCATTAACAAATCGGTCACATCTGAACATAGGCTTAAAGTGTCACTGTTGTTTAATTTTAAGAAACGATTTTAAGTAACTTTGTAATTGGGTTTATTAGCCGAAAAATGTATTTTGATCATAAAAAAAGCAGTTTAAAGCTCTCCCCCCTGTCTTCATTGTTTTCTATGGAGAGGGGAGGGGTGGAGGGAGATGAGGCACCAAAACAGGACAACAAAGAGTTAATTTACAGCTACATCACCAGGCTATCTCCTCTTAAGTCATCACTGACCTCTCTGACCTCTGAATAGCGGCTTTCACAGGGCTCCCACTGTGTAATCCTTTGTTCTCTGCTCTCTGCTCCCTCCTCCCCCCTCCATAGAACAGACAGGGCCTGACTGATGTAAAAGAGTCGAGATTTCCTGATAATAAGCAGTGAATAAGAGAGAAGAGGGAGGGGGGGGTGCACCCGAGGAAAGTCTTTTTAAATGCAGATAATGGCATATTTGCCTAATAAACCCAATTACAAAGTTTCTTAAAATCAACTGTACTATTGATTTCTGGGGGAAAAAATGACAGTGATACTTTAAGAGTCCTATCACTGGTATATGGCTGAAAAACCTGCAAAGAACAGAATATTGCAAGGCAAGAATTCCGCTAGTCGGGCGGAATGTTCTAGGGCTTCAATTATGGTGAGAGTTCTACCTAACAGCCATTACTGTGCTGAATGAGCACTCGCTACACAAAGTGAACAATAAAAAATCCAGCCGTGCTTTCCATTTTGGCTTACGTATCTTCCTATTTTTTCATCTGTATAGAGAATTCTATGTGCGATGATGTACAAAGAAGCCCAACAATATATATCATATACAAAAGTGCTTGTTTTGATGCCTGAATACAAAAGAAACAGTAAAAAAAAAAAACAAAAAACATTTTTTTGTTCCGCATTTGAGTTTGCATGAGAAATGTATTGCTTTTCTCCTGTGTGAAACTTAAAATGGCCCGTGATTCACAGAGTCTGTATAGGCAGGTCACATTGTGACGGTCAGAGCTTATGTGCGCTGAAAATCCTGAATAGATGTTGTCAGACTGGACTCTCGGGGGGGTTTTGTTTGGGGTATAAAAAGCAAACAAAAGGAATAAAAAAGAGAGACTTTCAAGCACATTAGCTACAGTGAAGAAGCCTTCCTCCCTGCCCCCTTTCCCAAGGGCTTTGAAAAGCACATTAAGATGTTCCCTACCAGGAAATGTTTTGGTGCCAACGTGAGACTGAAAAGGGACTGAGAGTCTCTGGTGCTGAAAGGCTGGCCACACCAGCAGGCAGGTTCACCAACAGCGGGCCCTGCCACGCTAGGAGGGACAGGAAGAAGCAGTGTTCTGCTCCAAACTCAGGTCATCCATTCTGGTTTCCATATGCACAACAACAAAGCTGCCATTCTTTACCCACTCAGAGGGAGACGCTTTCTTACCCCAAACACCGGCTCCATCTATTATATCTCTCTGCTGCTCCTCATTGACTCCCAACATATTATTCATGTTGGATAGAAGGGCATTTTCCACTCTCTTAAAGGGGTTGTCCAGCAAAAATCTTTTTCTTCCAAATCAACTGGTGTCAAAAAGTTATATAGATTTGTAATTAACTTCTATTAAAAAAAATCTCCCATACTTATCAGCTGCTGTATATCCTGCAGGAAATGTTTTATTTTTAATCTGAGACAGTGCCCTCTGCTGACATCTCTGGCCGAGACAGGAACTGTCCAGAGCAGAAGAGGTTTTCTATGGGGATTCATAGAAAACAGAGACAGAGTTCCTGTCTGGGCCAGAGATGTCAGTAGAGAGCACTGTGTTAGACTGAAAATAAAACATTTCCTGCAGGACATACAGAAGCTCATAAGTATGGGAAGACCTACGATTTTTTTTATAATAGAAATAAATTACAAATCTATATAACTTTCTGATATCAGTTGATTTGAAAGAAAAAGTTTTGCTCAGGATAACCCCTTTAAATACCTATATATTAGCAGTACACTGAAGCCACATTGAGACATCTTTGCTGCTGCTCTGGATGGTTCCTTCTATGGACAATGGTGGCAGCAGAGAGCACAGTGTCAGACAGGAAGGCAGCATTTCCTGCAGGACACACAGCAGCTGATAACTACTAGAAGGCTTAAGATTTTTGAGAAGTAATTTACAAAATCTGTATAACTTCCTGACACCAGTTGATTTGTTTTTATCAGCTTATCAGCTGCTGTATGTCCTGCAGGAAGTGGTGTATTCTTTTCAGTCTGTCACAACGCTAACACACTGCTGACATCAGTTAATTTAAAGACAGTGTTTTTATCAGCTTATCAACTGCTGTATGCCCTGCAGGAAGTGGTTTTTATCAACTTATCAGCTGTTGCATGCCCTGTTGTATTTCACTGGAGTACCCCTTTAACTTCAATATAGAAGTCAAAATCTGCAGCAAATATAAAGGAAACAACCCAGTCTAATCCCATGTATGAAGCAGACTTTAAGTCACAGAAATGTCTGCATTGATTCTGCTGTGTGTGAGTTCCCCTATGATTGTAACTCCTCCGCTTTCTTAGAAATCCTAATAACAGTGACATTTAGGAGTCTAAGCGTATGTTCTCTTGGATTATTCTTTTCCTGGAGTAGATTATATGTCAGAATACAGAATACTGAAATGAGTTGTATTTTGTACTGTTTCTTCCCTATGAAGATTAGACCTGGAATTGACTTGAGGAACACTGGAAACAAATTAACCCCATGGGAAAAGTCCGCTGGCATACTGAAGGTAGAAGACAAAGACTGTGCATATACTTTATTTTATTACCTTCATCAGATCAGATCTCAATGCAATCCCACTACAGATTTCACCCCAGGGCTTAATTTACAGCTTAGACTGCTCAATACTGCTCTATAACGTCCTCCATGTTGCTGCTGCTTCCTAAGATGTGTAGAGACATAGAAGAGAAGGATTCTCACTTCTATACAGTTTATTAGAGTCACTCAATATCTGAAATCTGCTATCTACTTTGACTGTCCAGGCATGATGGGAATTGTAGTTTTGCAGCAGCTAGAGGGCCTTTGAGTCTGACTCCCCTGTTATAAATGTATGGGGTCTGTCGGATAAAATCTCCTTTATTAGGTTTTACAGGATTCCATCTCTATTCTTCTATTTTCCATTTTTCATCCATTTTCTGCCTAGTAATTAAAAAGCGCTGGCGAGCTCCTGACGCCGTATATCGCCATCCAGCAGGGCATTACAATTGTCACCAATTACGGCATGTAGTACACTGATCATTAGTTATATGACTGCACAGGCCGGCTGCGCTCCTACATGCCTCGTTTCACATCCATAAAGAGACAACATTTATAGAGGAGATTTTCCAGCTTATGCTTCAATATTTTACAGGCGGTGATTGCCGCAAATGATGGTAATTTGTATATCAATTCTTTTTATCTTATTCTGCTTCCGAATAATGCAAAAAAACTGAATATTGTCACTCATCATTTACGATGAAAAAAAAAATCTGATTTATGTTGCGGGGAAAATAATAATTAAAACATGTAAAATATGGAAATTAAGGATCAAGTGGGCCAAGTGATAGCACACTGTAATAGTTTATTCCCTCTTTGGGCAGCAAATGATTGAGCACAAATGGGCCACTTTGCAAGGAAATGATCTCACTATATTCATAGTAAACAGCCAAATCCATCCAGAGAGCCTCGGAATAGTGGAAGGAAAGGGAAACAAATTATATACCATCAATATAGAGAGCAGAATGTGTCATTTAGGTCTCAATTTGTCTCCCGTAGAAGAATCAGGGTCAATGCACATGGCTCCATGTGGAATAGATCAGTAATATGGTGCCCATACCTTACTGTACATACTACCACAGAATCTGGGAAATATCATAGCTTGCCCTATCACATGCCATAGTATGAGGGTATTCTTCCCTAAAGTGGATTTTTTTTTCGGATTATTGGATAAGTCATGTAGGTATTGTTCTTGCAATGGCTTACTGAGTGGCAGCTACGTATAGGTTACTGTACACACCTTTACATTACAACCTGTTACATCCTGTATCAAGGAAGCAACAGGCAGTATTATTCTGGTGGCTCAATGGTTAGTTATATTGCTTGGTAGCAATGGAGCGGTGGCAGCTAATCGTTGCTATCAAAGTCGTTTGTCTTTCACCATGTTGAAAGACAATGATCAGCTGACATAGTTCATGTCGGCTGATCGTTGCCTTCTATAACACAAAGCGATTATCGTCCTTAATGGCCGATAATTGGCCAAATACAGCCGATAATTGCTTCATGTAATAGGGCCTTAAAGTGTACCTGTCATTATAACTTTCAAAATCTAAATCAACAGTAGATGTGATATAAAGCAAGTCTGCAATACATTCATTATTTTTTTTTTTTTGTTACCAGGCTGTAAAACAAAGCTGTACTTACCAGAAATCCAGGTCCAGTCTCCGAAAGGAAGATTTTCTGACTTGTGCAGGTTAAAAAAAAATCAGACTAAACACAGAAATTCTGGCCAGTACAGAGAGTCACGGCTCAATGTGTCCATCAGTCACATGACTGCCTTCTCTCTGTGAGCGCTCAGATGGCCTGAGATACACAGGACTTCCTGTTTTCTGACTCTTGGAGAAGAAAAAAAAAAAAGAGTCAGAAAACAAGAAGTGCTGTGTTTTCCATAACTATAGAAAAAATAATGAATGTAAATTGCAAACTTGCTTTATATCACATCTACTTTTGGTTTAGACTTTAAAAGTTATAATGACAGGTACACTTTAAGATGAGGGTCCCTTCTATTGTCCTTCCATGTGAAAGGAGCAACCATCAAGCATGCACCCTGACTCCATATATTCTGTACAGGACTAACAGAGGAAGCTGAGTGCTGTACTCTTTTAGTCCCATATGGAATGGTGGTCCACATTCTTGATTGTCTTCCTGTTCACAAAGAACACATGGCCCATGTCAAAATATAATCCACTATTTATCACCTATCCCGTCTCTAGGTGGTAACTTCCTTGGAACAACCCCTTATAGTAGCTTTCGATGAAATTTGCTCTATTGTGTGTAAGTGCTTGATATAAGACATTAGATGATGAGAACATCCTACGATCAGTGGAGTATACGAATATAATTGTGCCAGCTAAACAACTTTAAAAATAGACTATGAAAAGAAACAAACCTGGGCATACATGACTAAGTGATCCGTGCATGTCAGAGTTATCCCTGTGTGTTTAGTTCCCACAGTGCTCGGAAAAGCTA